>NC_040880.1:73805-305830 GCF_003676215.2 Rhopalosiphum maidis | reverse complement strand
AAGATATTGTGTTTAAACATTTTACATTATCAAGAAACAACTGCGATGAATTGTACGCGCGGTAAAGGTAACCGGTCATTTTGGCGAACGGATACATCGGCGAATGGTTAATCGGCAATCCGCAAAACAACGAAACCGAAAATTTACCAGCTAAAGTTTTTTGAATAATTTAAATTCAATATTATATAATTCAATAATTTAGTCATATTTAAATTTAAAAGTCAATATTGTATGCCAAACTTTTTAAATATGGTAATATGTCTACATTTGAATAATTTTTCTCCTTCTTCGTTTTAATTTTTTCTGTGGTTTATTATTCCGTTTTAATTTTTGATTTTCTTCTTTGCCTGCCTCGACGTGTGCCACTTTTAATTTAGCTAGTCCAACCTCCCTTTGTAGACCTTCAAACATCTTCCAAATTGACACATGATGAACACCAACTTGCTTTTGAAAGCCATTATACCATCCTTCCAAACCATTATTGATACAAGCTAGTCCCTGCATGGCAGTCTCGTAGAGATTCCACAATTTGATTGAAATTTTGTTCGTCTTATCTGTCTCATCGACCTTCCTTCAAAATTAAAATTTTCAAAAATTAGTTAAATATTATACATTATATACAGTATATATATATATATATATATATATATATATACACACAAGATGATTTTTTTAAGTTACTCGCCCTAAATTTGATTTTCATGTATCAAAATACCCAAAAAAATATTTTGCTTGGAATATGAAATTAAAACTATGTTGTCATTCAAAAAGGTAAAAACCTTAAAAAAATTTAAGGATAAAAAATATTTAAAAATATAATTTTTTAATAAATATGTTTTTTAACAACTTGAAACTGTGTAAAAATCAGAATTTGAATATATGCATAATTTAAGCAAATAATTGGGTGAATATGCTTAAAAAATCACCTTGTGCATATATATACATAGGTATATGTGTTTATAATATATAACCTAAATAAAATTGTCTTCAAAATAGTCTACTACTGGTAAAATACATTCAGATAAATAGTCTACAAGTTCTTCAAATGCTTGGACTACATCCTGTAATGGTAAAAAAGTCAACGCTGCCAACATTTTCGCATTAACTGCAAAGTCAACATCTGTTGAATATATTGTCTGTAAGCCTTCTTGTTGAATTTTACGCCACAGACATTGGAAGACGTGGAAAAAACAGGCAGTTATTTGACATGAAGGATATACAGATGTGAATGCATTAATAGCTGCTAATTCCAAATCTACCACTATATTTAAATTTGTCGAATTGCGTGTTAACAATGTATTTAAACAGGAAATACATCTAAAAAGTATAAACATATCAATTTTTTTTCACATTCAATTTTTATTAATTAATAATAACAAAATAACTTAGTATATGCTTCTTCGGTCATACGTGTCAATAATATAAACGCACCCGCCACTAGAGAATTGTTTCCTATTTCTGCATGTAAGCTGTACAATTGCTTGAAAATAAGTGGTGTTGTTTTAAAAGTTCCATCTGCATGCCATCGTGTTGACATAGATAGTGCACGAAGTCCAGTCATTGATCCTAAAATTATGAATCTTTCGTCATCATCTACACTAGAATCATGAAGAATAAATTGTGATCCATCAGATAAACATTTATACTAGTTCGATATCATTAAATCTCTTATGCTGGTTGGACAAGGTGGATGCCAAGTAGCACGTGCTTTTACTCGCCTAATAACATTTAATATTAATTAAGTTAAATATTAATGGAAATTTCAAAAAAAAAATTCTTAGCGTAAATCCACAAAAATAATTCTCAAACTATATTTTATGAGCACTTGATTTTTAAATTTTTATTTAAATTTAAATGACTCACCTTAACTTTTGTTTTATTGTGTTTAATTTCGGAAGTTGAGCTAATACAGCATCATTTAGATTTTTAGTAGCTTCACCAATAATTTGTTGATTGGAATTGACTCCGAGTGTTGCATTTTTTATCATTTCGACTGTAGCTTCCAGTGCAATAACTTTTGCTAAATTTGGAGCATGACTGTGTATTTTTTTAACGAAATATTATTTGCCGATAATCTATGTTTGTGTGAACCCGTGCTGGACAATCATCTTTTTGTTCACATCTCTAGTATGTCTAAGTTTAATTTACGAAAAAAAATAACTAAGTATATAAAATTGTACACTTTATATTTATTAATAACATAATATAATTTTACTTACTTTTCCGTTATACGATTTGTCTATAATGTAGCAAATAATTACTTTCGTCCACCAATTTTGGTTTCGATCTAATTGTTATTGTATTCATAGCTTATAAAAATTAAAAAATATAAAAAATAACACAGTGTTTAACAAAATAAATATGGAACGAGGAACCGTTGATCTCGACTTGATCACCAATACATTGTAACTTTAAAAACACATTCGATTATTACGGTTTGACTGAAAGTTATCGTCATGACGTTATCGGACGGATGATACCGTATCGGCTCCCGCTAGACGTTAATGAGTCCGTATTGTCTCCGGGTCGTTGTCCCTTGCCGTCCGCCGTATTGCGTTCGATTACAATAACGAATAGGCTGGGGTCACACGAGCGTTGAAAGAACGGACGTTGCAACGGACGTTAAGTCTTAACGGACGTCACTACCCTAGTCACATGAACGTAAAACGTCAGTCGACAATTTCACATCTTACAAAATGGACGATTTAGACACCGCAATTTTTGTATACTCAGCTATAAGAGTATTACGAAAAATAAAACGCGCGAATCGAAGATGGTGGGTTCATCCAATAAATAGTGAACGATTGTTAAGTGGTACATTTTACAATCTATACAACATGCTAAGAGCTGACAATGAAAAATTTTTCAATTATTTTCGCATGTCACAAAGTACATTTGACGAGCTATTCAACAAAATTAAGTCTAAAATAATGCGTCAAGATACAGTTATGAGATCTGCGATACCAGCAGAAGAGATGTTGGCCGTTACTTTGAGGTACGTGATATGTACAAAATAAATAATTATATTTGCATTTTTTTAAAATTATATTTAATGAAAAATTTAAAAATAAAATAACAATACACTTTTAGTATGCTTATTGGTGATCCTTATTCTTTAGCATTTAATTAATAAAAAATTAAAATTATATACATTATCTTATGTATCATTTTAAATTTACATATTACTTGTAGACGTGTTTTGTTCATCTGGAGAAAACTGACTAAAATATCCAGTAACGGAGTTGTTAGACGATAATGGTGAAGTTGTGTTAGGTATACTTCCTCGTGACAATTCGTCATAGTTGTACATTGGAGTGTGTTGTATTGTAGACGGGTACATAGGCATAGATGAGTTATAATTATGATTTAATGAAGATATCGATACACCAGAATTGGGGTCAAAAATTGGACCAGGTGGTTGGAAATATGAAGGTGCATTATTGGTTAGTTTTATACGTTGTAGAAGCTGCATGAGTTGAATACGAAATTGCATTTTTTGATCCATGTTAAATGTCTTAACTAACGGTAATGTTGACTTATAGAAGTTTAGGTCCTCGTTATCAGTATCTTGGTTTGGTTCATTACTTTTTTTTTGTCTCGAGTCCAAAAACAAAGCAAGTTTTTCTTCTAAATTAATTTTCTTTTTTTTTAATTGGTGGAGGTGTCGAAATAGTTTTTTCTGCATTATTTATATTATTTATATTATCATCTATTAAACTTTCATCTACTACATTAATGTTATCTGACAATTGCGTTGCATCAAGATCTTCCTCATTCGATTTTAATTGAATACTACTAGTAGTGGGACGAAGTTCTCTATTTTTTTTCAAAAATGAAAGCTGTTCTTCAAAAATATAACGTTGAACTCTTTTTCTACCACTTCCAGACTTATTACATTCTGCTTGTTTTTTTAAACTACGAATATAATTATCGCGTACACTTCTCCATTTTGATATAAGATCTTGTACTGTGTAAAACAAATAGAAAAAACAAGTGAGTAACGCTCTGCTGTTTAGCAGCCAATTAGTAGGTCACTATAATAGATGTATTAAATTTGAATCCAATGATAAGTATCATTGTATATGAAAAAATTTTCATGAATTATACCTACAAAATAATTTGTAAATATTCATGATTTTGACGAATTTTTTGTTAATATTTGAACTTCAAATGCTAATAAAAAAAAATTGTGCCTATGTATTCTTACAATTTTTGAATCACTACAAGACTAACTTATGAGGAACTTTGTATTCAATTTTCAAGTATTTTAACTCCGCCAAAAAATTTTTATCGATATTTATAAAAAACAAAAAACAAACTGATCAAAAACAAATATATCAAATATCTATAAATATAGCATTAAAATAAGCGTAATATTTTGAAAATTAAATTTAAAGAAAATGGCAATCTAAATAACTAGTAAAATTTTCAAGTTATACGTCTTATGCTTTTGAATAATACTAAATATTTAAATTCATTTGAAGATAAATCGTTATCATTACGCGATTTCATAAAAATTTAAAATTCAAACGCATCGTAAATCGTAATTAACGATTTTTGATTTTTTTTTTTACATAGACTATAGACACACAAAAAAACACATCATTTTGAAATCTACACATTCATCACTTCGTTCAGAATCTAAAATGCAAGATTTAATATTATGCATAACATACTATACGTCCATGGTCTATATAACATACTTTTAGTAATTGGTTAATTTTATTTTTAACAGTAATTTTATTTTTGTAATTCTATGTTTATCAAAGTTTTCCCTTTGCAGGTACCTGGGTAGTACAAACAGTCTTCAAGATTTACACTACGAATATAGAATTGGTAGATCGACTTTATGTGGTATTATACGGAGAGTGTGTTCGCAAATATGGGAAGTTATGCACAATGAATGTATACCAACACCAAATGAAGAAAAATTGTTAGAAATCGCGGAAGGTTATCAACAACGTGCACAATTTCCTAATTGTATAGGTGCTATTGGTGGAAAGCACATCAGGGTTATCAAACCACATGGAAGTGGGTCTCATTATTTTAACTACAAACACTTTTTTTCTATAGTTTTATTAGCAGTGGTTGATTCTAATTATTGTTTCACGTTTATTGATGTTGGTTCATTTGGCAAAGACTCAGACCCTACAATATTTAAAAACTCAACTTTATATAAGAAACTACAAATGATTCACTAAACATTCCAAAACCTAATCTAATACGTGGTATTCAGATACCTATGCCATATGTATTTGTGGGCGATGAAGCGTTTGGGTTATCTACAAATATGTTAAGACCATATGCAGGAAAATGTTTACTAATCAATAAAAGGATTTTCAACTATCGACTTTCACGTGCTCGACGCTATGTTGAGTGTGCGTTTGGAATTTTATCCAATAAATGGAGAATATTTCACTGCGCAATAGATGTTGATATAGAATTAACAATTGATATTGTGAAATGTTGTTGTGTTTTGCATAATTTTGTTCGCGCACGTGATGGATATGAATTTGAAGATTCTCTTATGGTAACTGGTATGGACGATATTGAACTAGATAATAATTTAAATGTAAACAGATCTATTAACAGATATCGGGATGCACTGACAAATTATTTCAATAGTGAATTAGGACAAGTGGCATGGCAGAATGAAAAAATTTAAAATATTATTATTTATGTCCATCTGTATATCCAGTATACATATTACATATATATTAAATAATTAGTAAATAGTAATAAACTTATTTATTTATTAATTATTTAATTAATATCATATGAAAATAAATTAATATAGTCAGTACTTACTAATAACTTTTTGTTCTGTTTTAGTTTTTTCACCAAAATTTTCAAATACAACAGTTGCAATTTCCATCCATCCATCATTTTTCTTATTTCTATCCTTATACAGTTCGTCACTTACATCCCATTTAAATGGACGTTTTTCTATTTCTGTTATTAATAGTTCTACCTCCATTTTCAAATGTTTTTTTAAATATTTTCTGCAGAAAAATTCACAGTTTTCACGATTAACGTACGTCAAAACAATGATCGTGTGACCGAGTCAATAGTATCTAATAATAAACTACGACGTCCGATAAGCGCTATTTACGTCCGTCGTAGCATGTATCGGACGTTAGCAACGTCGAACGGACGGTAAATCCAACGGACGTCAAGCGTGTGACCATCGTATAGTAAAATCATATAATTCAACAACGGACGTTATAACGTCCGTCTTAACGTACGTCAATATAACGCTCGTGTGACCCCAGCCATACATAGTTATATTTTACGTACGACCACTTTCAAGTGAAATGCGGGAGCCGAAGCAGACAAACGGGAGCCTACTTCGTATCGGACAAATAACAACGTTATGATCGAAAATACAATTAAAGATAAAACCTGTGATCATACGATCCCCATCGATAACGTATTCAATTACGAACAAACTCTGTGTTACGTTTATTTAAAGATTTGTCTTTAATGCATTTTCGCCAATATATCCGTTTGCCAATTTATCCATTCGCCAATATATATTTTTGCCGAAATTATTTTCGTCGAGATGTCCTAAATTCCGCGGTAATTGTGCACGCGGTGAGTTGTAAATGCGGTGAAATATTGGCGGTGAATAGTCACACAGTGAATTAATTGGGTGAATTTCCAGATATCTTGTCTAATAAGGAAAAATTTACTACAATTTCAATAAAATATGTTTTGAAATTTGTAAAATAAGAAAAAATCTTTTATTTATTTATTATTACCTTAATTGAGTACTAATTACTGGATAAAAATAAACAAACAAACGTATCCCAAATCATTGCATTAAAGTTGAGTCAAACAAATTCATTTGTTTATTACTAAACACAATTACTTTAAGTTTAATTTATATTTATGAAATGTAAGTAAAAAAACATAATCGTTCATTTACAAAGATATGTAATATTAAAGTAATAAAGAATTTATTATCATTTGTGTACATTATTATTAATATAGTTGTTGAAGGTCTGTGATTAAAATTTTTTTCACATAAGATACACAAAAAAATATATGGTATATATGTATATATGTACATATATGGCATTATTCTTAAAACATTTTTAACTATTTAAAAGTTTGTACTATATAGCTAATAGCTATATTAATATATTATTATCTTATGTTATATGATCGAAAATATTTATATTTTATTTAAATAACCTCATTGATTGTTGAAAAAACCTTAGCCCATCTAAAAGAAATATTTGCCCCACTATGCCCTCCCTGGAAAAAATTCTAGTAGGGAACCACAAAAAGTTATTAGAGTTCAAAAATAATGGATTTTGAAACAAAAAGAATTTTTTTTCGTATGAGTGATATCAAAAAAAAAAAGCGATATTTCATAGATAATATTCTCAACTATATTATGTATTAATTTGGATACTTAACTATCACCACAGCCTGAGTGGTTCTATCCCACGCAAATAGTTTTGCCATGATATACACTTGCAAGACGGAGAAAATTAGGGTGTTCGTCGATTCGGAATTGTCATTAAAACTTATTTCGCCGTATCTATACACCGAAACAGTTTAGACGATTCCAGCGAATTATAAAGATAAAGTACCTACCTATAATAATAATATGTATGTATGTATATTGTTTATAATATGTACACCCGCCCAGTGAAAACGGCGGTCTCGACCGGAAAGGCTGTTTGATAAGACATGAAGTAAATAATTACTTTATAAATAAAAATAGAATATCTAATAACATTGAAAGTGTCGTAAATTATCATTTCTTATCCCGCCAGACGTCAGTCATCATATCATGTTATACCACGAATTAATTCGTGTGTGCGATACAACTGTGGTAAGACGTCGGCACGTCGCGTGTGAAAACAATACAATTTAATTTTGTAAATAGAATAAAAATAATCGAAAATTTCGAACGATTATTTATTGTCAATCGTCATAAACTCGTAACTCTTTCTTCGTCTGTTCAATGACTCGACAGTCATCTGCATTCTGCAGTGTCTATTGGTGTTTTATTGTTGCTACGCTTGCTGTCGTAGTTATACCTAATGGTAAGTACCTACCTACTTATAATAATCAGGGCGAAGATTTGTATGCAACACCAGTACACCGCGTTTTATTTTTTATGTTTATATAGTTTAAATGAAAAAGTAATAATATGTACGGTACTACGATTCATATTTTTCTAACGGAAATGGTACTATTTTTAACTTGTATGTTTTCGCATAATACATTGAGCCTAGTGCATATATTTGCATAATATTCTAGTACGAGTGTATTTATTATGTTTAAAACCGGTAATATAAATAAATTGATATAAAATATGTGGTGTTCGTGTCATCAGGCAGCGCGAGAATTATTGTGCCGCGATTGCGTACGTTGTCTCACTGTCGGCTCATGATAGTAATATAGCGATATGCTTTTATCGGACTGATAGTGAGCGGCGTGCGTAGGTCCCCAACGGTTATTACTTTTTATTTATATTTTACGTCTTCAATGTTCTCTTATGTCTTAAATCGTATGTAATGCTTTCAGTGCCACCGAAAATCGGTATTTCAATGTTTATATTTGTTTAAGGTAGTGCTGAAATGCATTTTTTGTTAATATGTGTCTTTAATTGGTCATTGTGTTTTTATGTAAAAGTTCGGCCAAAACCTCAAATTATTTTTCTACGTTCGCTTTTCTTTCTCTGCCTCTCTAGCTGCACGACAGTTCTTAGCCACTGGTCTTTCTTTTATACAAGCAGTTTTTGTCAGCATTGAAACATTTTTCACACATATAACCAGCCAGTGGTTCTTCTTATTGTTCTTAACGTCTTGTGTATTTATATTGGTTTCTGTAAGTATCGTCATTATTTTTTTATTAAGCCATTAATGTTATCACCCACTTCAGAGCGACGATAGACATACTCGCAGAATCACATGAATTAGTTGTTTGTATTTTTGATTTTGTTGTGCGTATTTTATTTGAGTTATTTGTCTGAGCTGGTGACCCGTTGATTGTACGTTCTCGGGATTGTCATACATTTTATTTGATATTATATTCTTTTTATTGTACAAGTGTGGGCATCCCGAGACGGTAGCGTTTTGGTTCGAAGCCACCAATGGACACCAGTTCTCAGATAATTATATTTTCATACATTGTTGTCGAGCCAGCTTAGACCAATTATATGCTTTAAGTATTACTACTATGTATTGTACCAGCTTAGATCAATCATATAATAATATTGTTACCATTATTTTTTTACATTTTGTTATTCTTGTACTCTTATTGAACTAGTATAGGCCAACAATATTATATTATTTTATATAATTTATTCTTTTTTGTATTGGGTCATAACCATATATTTTTTGTTCATATTAGGTATTTTATGTCATATTTTATATAGTGCTAAGCAGGCCAATTAATTTATTGTCTTTTAGATATTTTATTCCAAAGAGGCCATCAATTATTGTTTTATTTTTATACTATTATATAACAAAATCTATTATTACAGAAAGTTATTTCTTGCAATTTATTTTTACAGTAGTAAATTCATTCTGATATCAATATAGTGTATGAGCATATTAGTGCCTTTAAGGCACAGAAGCTGTGTGCGCGTTCATGTAGTGATTACATGCAATTATAATACATGTACATCCACTGTTGAATGTGAATTAATATAATTTATGAATATAAATAATTTTTGATTTCTAATATCAATCATATTATTATGTTATGACAATCAGTCAATCACTGAATTATATCAGTTAAATATTTTTTTGTGCCTACCTATAATTTTTGTGTGTATCTGATAAAAATTGAATGCATATTTTTAAAGATTTTATAAACACTAACACATATTTTCTTGTTACTATTAGCATGTAAATAATACATCCTAGCCTTGTTAATAATATTTAGCTGGTACTTGTTTAATATATATTTTTAAATAATATAACTATTTAAGCACTTTGGCGGTTAACCTCAACTTAAAGTTATGTAAACATATTATAATATGTCAACAAAATATACCTAGCTAATAAAATTGGATATCTTTTGTACTCATCTACATTTACAATTGACTGTATACAGTATACATATACTTTACAAATAGGTACTCTAATAATATACCTACTTATTTTGTTCATTATTTAAACTTTAGAGTTCAGTAACTTTTATTTTTAAAATAATCTATCTATGCTTTTTTTAAATTTGCTGTATTGTGTTATATCTATTATTTACTTAGGTTCTAGATTAAATTGTATACTAAATTATATTAATTTTAACTAACCTAATAACTATTTATAAAAAGATTTTATGGTTATTATTATTTGACATATGTCTCGCTGAATTCACTATACCTAGTTTGTAGTAGTTTTTAGAATAAATTGAAGTAAATGATGTTAACAGAATTTGTCAACACCCAAATTTATCAAGAAATCATGTACCAAATCAAGACATAATTGTTAATAATAATGTTGTTGTTACTAATGAAAATCAAATATCAGATTTGATTTCAGATAAACTTTTTATGGCCTAATTTTGGCCTATTCTAAAATGTGTTCCGTTATTGAATTCTCATTTTATTTTTCTAATTGGTCTATATTGGGGTTATGAAAAACCTCTAGAGAGCAATTTATTTATAAAAAGTTTCATAAATGAGTTCAAATAATTGTCTATTAGCGGTTTATTTACAAATGTATAGTTAGTGGGTTTTGTACTAAAGTACAGTAATTTAAAAATTATTCAATCTTGTCGTTATTAACTATCATATTATGTAATAGGTATTATATCTGATATTTGATAAACACTATAAAATATTCTCTTTTATGATTATTTTGACTAATTTAAATATTTCTTTTTTTTAAATGATTCTAAAACGCCCAATTATTAAGTTATTGTCTTGAAACCGTAAATAAAAAAAGGTGCAGATTTTAATGTATAACTGTCCGGTATTTATTATCAAAATTATTTTTGTAATGCAGCTCTTATTTATTAAGTACTTATTATAGCCAACTCACGGTATAGCGAATTTCAAGGGACACTGAAAAACGTTTCTTATATCGTTATACATATTATGTTACGATATATTTAAGAAAACTAGATTTTTTTGTATATCGCAAGGTGTTTGTATTTGTATTATTCGTCTATTAACAGATGTCTCCGCTTATATTATATTAATTATTACATTAATTTTATATTTTTATATTAGATGTCAACACTTCGCAAGTCATCAAAGCCAACTGCCATTTCCTAGGAGCTCGACGGTGCAACACTTCATCGGGTCCATCACCCGCCAACTTTCGTTGCGCCCTTGGTTGGTGTGTGAAACATGTTCTGTTCGTGTACTATTGGTAACGTATTTTCTTTGGACCATAATTTATAAACAATTTCTTTGGCCGGTATTCTTATTGTACATTTATATTATTATTCTTAGCATACGCTCATAGGCGCAATTTTACCTAGTACTCATAGAGTGCTCAAGTCCATATAAAATTAACTTATTAATGACCTGTAGTAATTATTATTATAATACATTGAGAATTATGATATTTATGTAATAGAATATATTGAGGGGGGGCGTGGGTTAGCGACCCTTTACACCCGCTATCTTCAAATGATACTCCGTGGTGAATCTGAAACCAATAAAAGTGTGAGATGTTATAGATGGTGAACTTACCAGGATTTTTGTGAAAAGGAAATGTGAGTCATGCGACATACATGGAATATTTAAAGGGTTAATACTCGTATCGGGTAGATGGCCAAGCACTTATGGTTACCAAAATCAAAATACATTATTCACCAGAAATACTTAAATGTCCTATAAGAATACCGATTGTATTAGGAAATAATTAATGTCAAAAGAACAACTGTTGCCTGCGTGTTATTTCAGGAATGATCCAACAATGATACATTATATTTACCTACTACATTGGATGTGCTGTCTATAGTGGTACCGGATAGGGCTTGCGTGTGTACTATCATTATCACGACTGATATCACCAATGCTTCAGAATTGCATCTGGGAAAATGGGAATTGTCCAATGTCAACATCATACAAAGTGTTCTTGAGATCGCGTTGGGATTTAATCATTAGCTAATAATAAGTTAATTTTAAGCAATATTTTTGTACATATCAGTGTGTGTGTGAATCTAGTTTCCATTTATTGTGTTCACATATGTAACCGCGAGCAGTAATGATATATAGTCTACAGCCATTTTACGATTTGTTAATACATTTTAAGTAAATGTATTTTCGGTACAACAATGTAAGTGTTTCTCATTCCTTATTTAACGTACCCTATGCACCTAGCGCAAATATCATTCAATTGCTCTGATAAGCATATTATTTTATTTTTCTCGTTCAGTTTTCGCTGAATAGCAATTGGTGTATTTAAGTATATATAAACATTATTCACTAGCCATCTATGAATCATTACAATAGGTTATCATTTCATGTGCACCATATAAAATAAATCCACACACTTTGAGATTATGTGATAAAAGTACGATAATATTATTTATTTAATTAAATTTAGAAAATTCTGTAAAATAAGAAAAGATATAATTTACTTAAATGTTAATTTCAGTTGCTAGATTAGAAGTCAGGACGATAAATTGAACCAGCACACACACTGATGTTTAAGTTTAAGTTGTCTATAAGATGTACTTTACGTTAAAAGCAGCACATGCATGTCATGAGGATTATAAGTTGTCCCACATATGTGCTATTGTATAAATAATCCATGCATGGATTCTTAGATATCTAGCAATTGCGATGACTAATTTATATTAAATCCACAAACTAGGAAAGAATTAATACTTAATTTAATGCAAAACGCAGCATTCGTTTTTTTTTTGTAAAAATCTAATTAATAAAATAAAAATAATCATAATAAAGGATGAATAAAAACTAAATAAATAAAGTTATTTCTAATATACCTTATTAAATATTATTTATACAATTTTACCTGATATTTCATAAACACTATAAATCATACTTTTATTTTATAATTTGTCATTTGTATAAAATTTTTATTTTTAAATGAATTATTAAGTTAATATATTAAACCTTGCCAGTTAGGTATAAATAAACAATGAAATATTGTATAATTAAGTATTATTTATAAAATTTTAACTACTACTACATAAACATTATAAAATATTATTATATATTATGGTATAATCAAAAGTATAGAATTATTTTTTTGAAATGAATATAATATAATTAATTCTTAAGTGAATGTATTAACACAATACGATAGAGAAAATGGTTTTAAATTGAAATTTAACCTAATATTTAAAATGTCTTAAATAAAAGGGTTTAAAAAAAGATTTTATGAAATATTAAAGTTCATTATTTTTATAGACTATAATATATTTTATTTTTAAGTAACTATATTGAACCTTTGACCATAAGATAGAGAAAATCATTCTTATTTATCATTATTAACTTATATTTATACAATTTTACCTGATATTTCAAAAACACTATACATCATGCTTTTATTTTTTTAATTTGTGATTTGTATAAATAATATAATTTGCTGTTATTAACTATTATTTATAAAATAATACCTAATAATTCTAATCAATATAAAACATGTAATTGAATGATTATTTTGATAAATGTATAAAATTATATATTATAATGAATATTTTAGAAATCAAATATTAAGTTAAAATATTCACATCTTGACAGTTAGATAGCAATAATCATTCTTATTTTTTAATACTTAAATATTATTTATACATTGTTACCTGATTTTTCTGATAACTATAAAACACGCAGATAAATGTGTAATATTTATATTTTTAAATGAATATGAGAGAAATCAAATATTAAGTTGAAATATTCCAACCTTGAAAGTTAGCTAGGAATAATCATTCTTATTTTCCATAATTAAATATTATTTATACATTGTTACATGACTTTTCTAATTACTATTAACCATACAGATAAATGTGTAATATTTATAAATTAAAAGAATATTTTAGAAATAAAAAGTTAAGTTAAAATATTCAAACCTTGAAAGTTAGATAGGAATAATCATTCTTATTTTCCATAATTAACTGTTATTTATACAATTTTAACTCCTAATTTATAAACACAATATAACATGTAATTAAATGATTATTTTGATAAATGTATAAAATTTATAAATTATAATGAATATTTTATAAATCAAATGTTAAGTTAAAATATTCAAACCTTGACAGTTAGATAGCAATAATCATTATTATTTTTCATACTTAAATATTATTTATACATTGTTACCTAATTTTTCTAATTACTATTAAACATGCGGGTAAATGTGTAACATTTATATTTTTAAATGAATATGATAATATTAAGTTAATTTTGAAACCTTGACCACTAGATAGAGAAAACATTCTTATTTAACATTATTAAATGTTAATTATACATCTTTACCTGCTAATTTATTAACACAATAAAACATGCAATTAAATGATTAATTTGAGAAATGTATAAAATTTATATATTTAAATGAAATTATTATCATAAATTATTCAGTTAATATATTAAATCTTGCCAGTTAAGTATACATAAACAATATAAATTGCTGTTATTAACTAATATTTTTAAAATAATACCTAATAATTCTAATCACTATAAAACATGTAATTAAATGATTATTTTGATAAATGTATAAATTTATAAATTATAATGAATATTTTATAAATCAGATGTTAAGTTATAATATTCAAACCTTGACAGTTAGATATCGATTATCATTCTTATTTTCCATAATTAACTATTACTTTTTACATTGTTACCTAATTTTTCTAATTACTATAAAACATACAGATAAATGTGTAATATTTATATTTTTTGAATGAATGTGAGAGAAATTAAATATAAAGTAAAATTATTGAAACCATGGCCATTAGATATAGATAATCATTCTTATTGTTCATACTCAAATGTTATTTATACATTGCTAACTGATATTTCTAATTACTATAAAACATGTAATTAAATGTGTAACATTTATATTTTTAAATGAATATGATAGATATTAAATATTAAGTTAAATATTGAAACTTAGACCATTAGGTAGATAACCATTCTTATTTTACTTTATTAACTATTATTTATACAATTTTACCTTCTAAATTATAAACACAATAAACACGTAATTAAATGATTATTTTGAGAAATGTATAAAATTTATATATTTAAATGAATTTTATTATAATGAATTATTCAGTTAATATATTAAATCTTGCCAGTTAGGTATACTTAAACAATATAATTTGCTGTTATTAACTAATATTTTTAAATAATACCTATTAATTCTAATCACTATAAACATGTAATTAAATGATTATTTTGATAAATGTGTAACATTTATAATTTTAATGAATATTTTAGAAATCAAATATTAAGTTAAAATATTCAAACCTTGACAGTTAGATAGAAAACCATTCTTATTTTACATATTAACTATTATTTATACATTGTTACCTAAATTTTAAACACAATTACTATAAAACATTTTGATAAATGTGTAATATTTATATATTTAATGAATTTAGATAATTAATTATTCAGTTAATATATTAAACCATTGCCAGTTAGGTATACTTAATCAATATAATTTGCTTTATAACTAAATTTTAAATAATACCTATAATTCTAACTATAAAACATTAATTAAAATTATTTTGATAAATGTGTAATATTATATTTTTAAATGAATATTTTAGAAATCAAATATAAAGTTAAAATATTCAACCTTGACAGTTAGATATCGATAATCATTCTTATTTTCCATAATTAAATATTACTTATACATTGTTACCTGTTTTTTCTAATTACTATAAAACATACAGATAAATGTGTAATATTTATATTTTTAACTGATTATTAGAAAAATTAAGTTAAAATATTCAAACCTTGACCACTAGATAGGAAAACCATTCTTATTTAACATTATTAAATGTTAATTATAAATTTTAACTGCTAATTTATTAACACAATAAAACATGTAATTAAATGATTATTTTGAGAAATGTATAAAATTTATATATTTAAATGAATTTATTATAATGAATTATTCAGTTAATATATTAAATCTTGCCAGTTAGGTATACTTAAACAATATAATTTGCTGTTATTAACTAATATTTTTAAAATAATACCTATTAATTCTAATCACTATAAAACATGTAATTAAATGATTATTTTGATAAATGTGTAATATTTATATTTTTAAATGAATATTTTAGAAATCAAATATAAAGTTAAAACATTCAAACCTTGACAGTTAGATATCGATTATCATTCTAATTTTCCATAATTAACTATTACTTATTACATTGTTACCTGTTTTTTCTGATTACTATAAAACATGGAGATAAATATGTAATATTTATATTTTTAACTGATTATTAGAGAAATTAAGTTAAATTATTGAAACCTTGACCACTAGATAGAGAAAATCATTCTTATTTACATTATTAAATGTTAATTATACATCTTTACCTGCTAATTTATTAACACAATAAAACATGCAATTAAATGATTAATTTGAGAAATGTATAAATTTATATATTTAAATGAAATTATATCATAAATTATTCAGTTAATATATTAAATCTTGCCAGTTAAGTATACATAAACAATATAAATTGCTGTTATTAACTAATATTTTTAAAATAATACCTATAATTCTAATCACTATAAAACATGTAATTAAATGATTATTTTGATAAATGTATAAAATTTATAAATTATAATGAATATTTTATAAATCAAATGTTAAGTTATAATATTCAAACCTTGACAGTTAGATAGCAATAATCATTATTATTTTTCATACTTAAATATTGTTTATACATTGTTACCTAATTTTTCTAATTACTATAAAACATACAGATAAATGTGTAATATTTATATATTTGAATGAATGTGAGAGAAATTAAATATAAAGTAAAATTATTGAAACCATGGCCATTAAATATAGATAATCATTCTTATTGTTCATACTCAAATGTTATTTATACATTGCTAACTGATATTTCTAATTACTATAAAACATGCGGGTAAATGTGTAACATTTATATTTTTAAATGAATATGATAGATATTAAATATTAAGTTAAATTTTGAAACTTAGACCATTAGGTAGAGAAAACCATTCTTATTTACTTTATTAACTGTTATTTATACAATTTTACCTCCTAAATTATAAACACAATATAACACGTAATTAAATGATTATTTTGAGAAATGTATAAAATTTATATATTTAAATGAATTTATTATAATGAATTATTCAGTTAATATATTAAATCTTGCCAGTTAGGTATACTTAAACAATATAATTTGCTGTTATTAACTAATATTTTTAAAATAATACCTATTAATTCTAATCACTATAAAACATGTAATTAAATGATTATTTTGATAAATGTGTAATATTTATATTTTTAAATGAATATTTTAGAAATCAAATATAAAGTTAAAACATTCACACCTTGACAGTTAGATATCGATTATCATTCTAATTTTCCATAATTAACTATTACTTATTACATTGTTACCTGTTTTTTCTGATTACTATAAAACATGGAGATAAATATGTAATATTTATATTTTTAACTGATTATTAGAGAAATTAAGTTAAATTATTGAAACCTTGACCACTAGATAGAGAAAACCATTCTTATTTAACATTATTAAATGTTAATTATACATCTTTACCTGCTAATTTATTAACACAATAAAACATGCAATTAAATGATTAATTTGAGAAATGTATAAAATTTATATATTTAAATGAAATTATTATCATAAATTATTCAGTTAATATATTAAATCTTGCCAGTTAAGTATACATAAACAATATAAATTGCTGTTATTAACTAATATTTTTAAAATAATACCTAATAATTCTAATCACTATAAAACATGTAATTAAATGATTATTTTGATAAATGTATAAAATTTATAAATTATAATGAATATTTTATAAATCAATGTTAAGTTATAATATTCAAACCTTGACAGTTAGATAGCAATAATCATTATTATTTTTCATACTTAAATATTGTTTATACATTGTTACCTATTTTTCTAATTACTATAAAACATACAGATAAATGTGTAATATTTATATATTTGAATGAATGTGAGAGAAATTAAATATAAAGTAAAATTATTGAAACCATGGCCATTAAATATAGATAATCATTCTTATTGTTCATACTCAAATGTTATTTATACATTGCTAACTGATATTTCTAATTACTATAAAACATGCGGGTAAATGTGTAACATTTATATTTTTAAATGATATGATAGATATTAAATATTAAGTTAAAATTTTGAAACTTAGACCATTAGGTAGAGAAAACCATTCTTATTTACTTTATTAACTGTTATTTATACAATTTTACCTCCTAAATTATAAACACAATATAACACGTAATTAAATGATTATTTTGAGAAATGTATAAAATTTATATATTTAAATGAATTTATTATAATGAATTATTCAGTTAATATATTAAATCTTGCCAGTTAGGTATACTTAAACAATATAATTTGCTGTTATTAACTAATATTTTTAAAATAATACCTATTAATTCTAATCACTATAAAACATGTAATTAAATGATTATTTTGATAAATGTATAAAATTATAAATTATAATGAATATTTTATAAATCAAATGTTAAGTTATAATATTCAAACCTTGACAGTTAGATAGCAATAATCATTATTATTTTTCATACTTAATATTGTTTATACATTGTTACCTAATTTTCTAATTACTATAAAACATACAGTATAAATGTGTAATATTTATATATTTGAATGAATGTGAGAGAAATTAAATATAAAGTAAAATTATTGAAACCAGGCCATTAAATATAGATAATCATTCTTATTGTTCATACTCAAATGTTATTATACATTGCTAAATGATATTTCTAATTACTATAAAACATGCGGGTAAATGTTGTAACATTTATATTTTTAAATGAATATGATAGATATAAAATATAAGTTAAAATTTAGAAACTTAGACCATTAGGTAGAGAAAACCATTCTATTTACTTTATTAACTGTTTATTATACAATTTTACCTCCTAAATTATAAACACAATATAACACGTAATTAAATGATTATTTGAGAAATGTATAAAATTTATATATTTAAATGAATTTATTATAATGAATTATTCAGTTAATATATTAAATCGTGCCAGTTAGGTATACTTAAACAATATAATTTGCTGTTATTAACTAATATTTTAAATAATACCTATTAATTCTAATCACTATAAAACATGTAATTAAATGATTATTTGATATAAAATGTGTAATATTTATTTTTAAATGAATATTTTAAAATCAAAATATAAAGTTAAAACATTCACACCTTAACAGTTAGATATCGATTATCATTCTAATTTTCCATAATTAATATGTACTTATACATGTTACCTGTTTTTTCTGATTACTATAAAAACATGAGATAAATATGTAATATTTATATTTTTAACTGATTATTAGAGAAATTAAGTTAAATTATTGAAACCTTGACCACTAGATAGAGAAAACCATTCTTATTTACATTATTAAATGTTAATTATACATCTTTACCTGCTAATTTATAAACACAATAAAACATGCAATTAAATGATTATTTGAGAAATGTATAAAATTTATATATTAAATGAAATTAATATCATAAATTATCAGTTAATATATTAAATCTTGCCAGTTAAGTATACATAAACAATATAAATAGCTGTTATTAACTAATATTTTTAAAATAATACCTAATAATTCTAATCACTATAAAACATGTAATTAAATGATTATTTGATAAATGTATAAAATTTATAAATTATAATGAATATTTTATAAATCAAATGTTAAGTTATAATATTCAAACCTTGACAGTTAGATAGCAATAATCATTATTATTTTTCATACTTAAATATTGTTTATACATTGTTACCTAATTTTTCTAATTACTATAAAACATACAGATAAATGTGTAATATTTATATATTTGAATGAATGTGAGAGAAATTAAATATAAAGTAAAATATTGAAACCATGGCCATTAAATATAGATAATCATTCTTATTGTTCATACTCAAATGTTATTTATACATTGCTAACTGATATTTCTAATTACTATAAAACATGCGGGTAAATGTGTAACATTTATATTTTTAAATGAATATGATAGATATTAAATATTAAGTTAAAATTTTGAAACTTAGACCATTAGGTAGAGAAAACCATTCTTATTTACTTTATTAACTGTTATTTATACAATTTTACCTCCTAAATTATAAACACAATATAACACGTAATTAAATGATTATTTTGAGAAATGTATAAAATTTATATATTTAAATGAATTTATTATAATGAATTATTCAGTTAATATATTAAATCTTGCCAGTTAGGTATACTTAAACAATATAATTTGCTGTTATTAACTAATATTTTTAAAATAATACCTAATTAATCTAATCACTATAAAACATGTAATTAAATGATTATTTTGATAAATGTGTAATATTTATATTTTTAAATGAATATTTTAGAAATCAAATATTAAGTTAAAACTATTCACACCTTGACAGTTAGATATCGATTATCATTCTAATTTTCCATAATTAACTATTACTTATTACATTGTTACCTGTTTTTCTGATTACAATAAAACATGGAGATAAATATGTAATATTTATATTTTTTAACTGATTATTAGAGAAATTAAGTTAAATTATTGAAACCTTGACCACTAGATAGAGAAAACCATTCTTATTTAACATTATTAAATGTTAATTATACATCTTTACCTGCTAATTTATTAACACAATAAAACATGCAATTAAATGATTAATTTGAGAAATGTATAAAATTTATATATTTAATGAAATTATTATCATAAATTATTCAGTTAATATATTAAATCTTGCCAGTTAAGTATACATAAACAATATAAATTGCTGTTATTAACTAATATTTTTAAAATAATACCTAATAATTCTAATCACTATAAACATGTAATTAAATGATTATTTTGATAAATGTATAAAATTTATAAATTATATGAATATTTTATAAATCAAATGTTAAGTTATAATATTTAAACCTTGACAGTTAGATAGCAATAATCATTATTATTTTTCATACTTAAATATTGTTTATACATTGTTACCTAATTTTCTAATTACTATAAAACATACAGATAAATGTGTAATATTTATATATTTGAATGAATGTGAGAGAAATTAAATATAAAGTAAAATTATTGAAACCATGGCCATTAAATATAGATAATCATTCTTATTGTTCATACTCAAATGTTATTTATACATTGCTAACTGATATTTCTAATTACTATAAAACATGCGGGTAAATGTGTAACATTTATATTTTTAAATGAATATGATAGATATTAAATATTAAGTTAAAATTTTGAAACTTAGACCATTAGGTAGAGAAACCATTCTTATTTACTTTATTAACTGTTATTTATACAATTTTACCTCCTAAATTATAAACACAATATAACACGTAATTAAATGATTATTTTGAGAAATGTATAAAATTTATATATTTAAATGAATTTATTATAATGAATTATTCAGTTAATATATTAAATCTTGCCAGTTAGGTATACTTAAACAATATAATTTGCTGTTATTAACTAATATTTTTAAAATAATACCTATTAATTCTAATCACTATAAAACATGTAATTAAATGATTATTTGATAAATGTGTAATATTTATATTTTTAAATGAATATTTTAGAAATCAAATATAAGTTAAAACATTCACACCTTGACAGTTAGATATCGATTATCATTCTAATTTTCCATAATTAACTATTACTTATTACATTGTTACCTGTTTTTTCTGATTACTATAAAACATGGAGATAAATATGTAATATTTATATTTTTAACTGATTATTAGAGAAATTAAGTTAAATTATTGAAACCTTGACCACTAGATAGAGAAAACCATTCTTATTTAACATTATTAAATGTTAATTATACATCTTTACCTGCTAATTTATTAACACAATAAACATGCAATTAAATGATTAATTTGAGAAATGTATAAAATTTATATATTTAAATGAAATTATTATCATAAATTATTCAGTTAATATATTAAATCTTGCCAGTTAAGTATACATAAACAATATAAATTGCTGTTATTAACTAATATTTTTAAAATAATACCTAATAATTCTAATCACTATAAAACATGTAATTAAATGATTATTTTGATAAATGTATAAAATTTATAAATTATATGAATATTTTATAAATCAAATGTTAAGTTATAATATTCAACCTTGACAGTTAGATAGCAATAATCATTATTATTTTTCATACTTAAATATTGTTTATACATTGTTACCTAATTTTTCTAATTACTATAAACATACAGATAAATGTGTAATATTTATATATTTGAATGAATGTGAGAGAAATTAAATATAAAGTAAAATTATTGAAACCATGGCCATTAAATATAGATAATCATTCTTATGTTCATACTCAAATGTTATTTATACATTGCTAACTGATATTTCTAATTACTATAAAACATGCGGGTAAATGTGTAACATTTATATTTTTAAATGAATATGATAGATATTAAATATTAAGTTAAAATTTTGAAACTTAGACCATTAGGTAGAGAAAACCATTCTTATTTACTTTATTAACTGTTATTTATACAATTTTACCTCCTAAATTATAAACACAATATAACACGTAATTAAATGATTATTTTGAGAAATGTATAAAATTTATATATTTAAATGAATTTATTATAATGAATTATTCAGTTAATATATTAAATCTTGCCAGTTAGGTATACTTAAACAATATAATTTGCTGTTATTAACTAATATTTTTAAAATAATACCTACTTAATCTAATCACTATAAAACATGTAATTAAATGATTATTTTGATAAATGTGTAATATTTATATTTTTAAATGAATATTTTAGAAATCAAATATTAAGTTAAAATATTCACACCTTGACAGTTAGATATCGATTATCATTCTAATTTTCCATAATTAACTATTACTTATTACATTGTTACCTGTTTTTTCTGATTACTATAAAACATGGAGATAAATATGTAATATTTATATTTTTAACTGATTATTAGAGAAATTAAGTTAAATTATTGAAACCTTGACCACTAGATAGAGAAATCATTCTTATTTAACATTATTAAATGTTAATTATACATCTTTACCTGCTAATTATTAAACACAATAAACATGCAATTAAATGATTAATTTGAGAAATGTATAAAATTTATATATTTAAATGAAATTATTATCATAAATTATTCAGTTAATATATTAAATCTTGCCAGTTAAGTATACATAAACAATATAAATTGCTGTTATTAACTAATATTTTTAAAATAATACCTAATAATTCTAATCACTATAAAAACATGTAATTAAATGATTATTTGATAAATGTATAAAATTTATAAATTATAATGAATATTTTATAAATCAAATGTTAAGTTATAATATTCAAACCTTGACAGTTAGATAGCAATAATCATTATTATTTTTCATACTTAAATATTGTTTATACATTGTTACCTAATTTTTCTAATTACTATAAACATACAGATAAATGTGTAATATTTATATATTTGAATGAAGTGAGAGAAAATTAAATATAAAGTAAAATTATTGAAACCATGGCCATTAAATATAGATAATCATTCTTATTGTTCATACTCAAATGTTATTATACATTGCTAACTGATATTTCTAATTACTATAAAACATGCGGGTAAATGTGTAACATTTATATTTTTAAATGAATATGATAGATATTAAATATTAAGTTAAAATTTGAAACTTAGACCATTAGGTAGAGAAAACCATTCTTATTTACTTTATTAACTGTTATTTATTACAATTTTACCTCCTAAATTATAACACAATATAACACGTAATTAAATGATTATTTTGAGAAATGTATAAAATTTATATATTTAAATGAATTTATTATAATGAATTATTCAGTTAATATATTAAAATCTTGCCAGTTAGGTATACTTAAACAATATAATTTGCTGTTATTAACTAATATTTTTAAAATAATACCTATTAATTCTAATCACTATAAAACATGTAATTAAATGATTATTTTGATAAATGTGTAATATTTATATTTTTAAATGAATATTTTAGAAATCAAATATTAAGTTTAAAATATTCACACCTTGACAGTTAGATATCGATTATCATTCTAATTTCCATAATTAACTATTACTTATTACATTGTTACCTGTTTTTTCTGATTACTATAAAACATGGAGATAAATATGTAATATTTATATTTTTAACTGATTAT
Source organism: Rhopalosiphum maidis (assembly GCF_003676215.2). Taxonomy (NCBI): domain Eukaryota; kingdom Metazoa; phylum Arthropoda; class Insecta; order Hemiptera; family Aphididae; genus Rhopalosiphum; species Rhopalosiphum maidis. The sequence goes on along the minus strand of NC_040880.1, from coordinate 281,422 downwards.
TAGAGAAATTAAGTTAAATTATTGAAACCTTGACCACTAGATAGAGAAAATCATTCTTATTTAACATTATTAAATGTTAATTATACATCTTTACCTGCTAATTTATTAACACAATAAAACATGCAATTAAATGATTAATTTGAGAAATGTATAAAATTTATATATTTAAATGAAATTATTATCATAAATTATTCAGTTAATATATTAAATCTTGCCAGTTAAGTATACATAAACAATATAAATTGCTGTTATTAACTAATATTTTTAAAATAATACCTATAATTCTAATCACTATAAAACATGTAATTAAATGATTATTTTGATAAATGTATAAAATTTATAATTATAATGAATATTTTATAAATCAAATGTTAAGTTATAATATTCAAACCTTGACAGTTAGATAGCAATAATCATTATTATTTTCATACTTAAATATTGTTTATACATTGTTACCTAATTTTTCTAATTACTATAAAACATACAGATAAATGTGTAATATTTATATATTTGAATGAATGTGAGAGAAATTAAATATAAGTAAAATTATTGAAACCATGGCCATTAAATATAGATAATCATTCTTATTGTTCATACTCAAATGTTATTTATACATTGCTAACTGATATTTCTAATTACTATAAAACATGCGGGTAAATGTGTAACATTTATATTTTTAAATGAATATGATAGATATTAAATATTAAGTTAAAATTTTGAAACTTAGACCATTAGGTAGAGAAAACCATTCTTATTTACTTTATTAACTGTTATTTATACAATTTTACCTCCTAAATTATAAACACAATATAACACGTAATTAAATGATTATTTGAGAAATGTATAAAATTTATATATTTAAATGAATTATTAAATGAATTATTCAGTTAATATATTAAATTTGCCAGTTAGGTATACTTAAACAATATTAATTTGCTGTATTAACTAATATTTTTAAAATAATACCTATTAATTCTAATCACTATAAAACATGTAATTAAATGATTATTTGATAAATGTGGTAATATTTATATTTTTAAATGAATATTTTAGAAATCAAATATAAGTTAAAATATTCAAACCTTAACAGTTAGATATCGATTATCATTCTAATTTTCCATATAATTAAATATTACTTATTACAGTGTTACCTGTTTTCTCTGATTACTATAAAACATGGGATAAATATGTAATATTTATATTTTTAACTGATTATTAGAGAAATTAAGTTAAATTATTGAAACCTTGACCACTAGATAGAGAAAACCATTCTTATTAACATTATTAAATGTTAATTATACATCTTTACCTGCTAATTTATTAACACAATAAAACATGCAATTAAATGATTAATTTGAGAAATGTATAAAATGTATATATTTTAATGAAATTAATATCATAAATTATTCAGTTAATATATAAATCTTGCCAGTTAAGTATACATAACCAATATAAATGAGCTGTTATTAACTAATATTTTTAAAATAATACCTAATAATTCTAATCACTATAAAACATGTAATTGAATGATTATTTTGATAAATGTATAAAATTTATAAATTATTATGAATATTTTATAAATCAAATGTTAAGTTATAATATTTAAACCTTGACAGTTAGATAGCAATAATCATTATTATTTTTCATACTTAAATATTGTTTATACATTGTTACCTAATTTTTCTAATTACTATAAAACATACAGATAAATGTGTAATATTTATTATTTGAATGAATGTGAGAGAAATTAAATATAAAGTAAAATTATTGAAACCATGGCCATTAAATATAGATAATCATTCTTATTGTTCATACTCAAATGTTATTTATACATTGCTAACTGATATTTCTAATTACTATAAAACATGCGGGTAAATGTGTAACATTTATATTTTTAAATGAATATGATAGATATTAAATATTAAGTTAAAATTTTGAAACTTAGACCATTAGGTAGAGAAAACCATTCTTATTTACTTTATTAACTGTTATTTATACAATTTTACCTCCTAAATTATAAACACAATATAACACGTAATTAAATGATTATTTTGAGAAATGTATAAAATTTATATATTTAAATGAATTTATTATAATGAATTATTCAGTTAATATATTAAATCTTGCCAGTTAGGTATACTTAAACAATATAATTTGCTGTTATTAACTAATATTTTTAAAATAATACCTATTAATTCTAATCACTATAAAACATGTAATTAAATGATTATTTTGATAAATGTATAAAATTTATAATTTTTAATGAATATTTTATAAATCAAATGTTAAGTTATAATATTCAAACCTTGACAGTTAGATAGCAATAATCATTATTATTTTCCATACTTAAATATTGTTTATACATTGTTACCTGTTTTTTCTAATTACTATAAAACATACAGATAAATGTGTAATATTTATATATTTGAATGAATGTGAGAGAAATTAAAGTTAAATTATTGAAACCATGGCCATTAGATATAGATAATCATTCTTATTTTCATACTCAAATGTTATTTATACATTGCTAACTGATATTTCTAATTACAATAAAACATGCGGGTAAATGTGTAACATTTATATATTTAAATGAATATGATAGATATTAAATATTAAGTTAATATTTTGAAACTTAGACCATTAAGTAGAGAAAACCATTCTTATTTACTTTATTAACTGTTATTTATACAATTTTACCTCCTAAATTCTAATCACAATAAAACATGTAATTAAATGATTATTTTGAGAAATGTATAAAATTTATATATTTAAAATGAATTATATAATGAATATTCAGTTAATGATATTAAATCTTGCCAGTTAGGTATTACGTAAACAATATAATTTGTCTGTATAACTAAATACTTTTAAAAATTACTACCTAATAATTCCTATCAGTATAAAACATGTAATTAAATGAGTATTTTGATAAATGTGTAATATTTATATTTTTAAAATGAATATTGTTAGAAATTCAACATATTAAGGTTAAAATATTCAAACCTTAACAGTAGATATCGATTATCATTCTTATTTTCCATAATTAACTATTACTTTTTACATGGTTACCCTGATTTTTCTGATTACTATAAACACATGGAGATAAATATGTATATTTAGTTTTTAACTGATTATTAGAGAAATTAGTTAACTTATTGAAACCTGCACCACTAGATAGAGAAACCTCATTCTTATTTAACATTATTAAATGTTAATTATACATCTTTACCTGCTAATTTATTAACACAAATAAACATGCAATTAAATGATTATTTGAGAAATGTATAAAATTTATATATTTAAATGAAATTATTATAAGAAATTATTCAGTTAATATATTAAATCTTGCCAGTTAAGTATACATAAACAATATAAATTGCTGTTATTAACTAATATTTTTAAAATAATACCTTATAATTCTAATCACTATAAAACATGTAATTGAATGATTATTTTGATAAATGTATAAAATTTATAAATTATTATGAATATTTTATAAATCAAATGTTAAGTTATAATATTCAAACCTTGACAGTTAGATAGCAATAATCATTATTATTTTTCATACTTAAATATTGTTTATACATTGTTACCTAATTTTTCTAATTACTATAAAACATACAGATAAATGTGTAATATTTATATATTTGAATGAATGTGAGAGAAATTAAATATAAAGTAAAATTATTGAAACCATGGCCATTAAATATAGATAATCATTCTTATTGTTCATACTCAAATGTTATTTATACATTGCTAACTGATATTTCTAATTACTATAAAACATGCGGGTAAATGTGTAACATTTATATTTTTAAATGAATATGATAGATATTAAATATTAAGTTAAAATTTTGAAACTTAGACCATTAGGTAGAGAAAACCATTCTTATTTACTTTATTAACTATTATTTATACAATTTTACCTCCTAAATTATAAACACAATATAACACGTAATTAAATGATTATTTTGAGAAATGTATAAAATTTATATATTTAAATGAATTAATTATAATGAATTATTCAGTTAATATATTAAATCTTGCCAGTTAGGTATACTTAAACAATATAATTTGCTGTTATTAACTAATATTTTTAAAATAATACCTATAATTCTAATCACTATAAAACATGTAATTAAATGATTATTTTGATAAATGTGTAATATTTATATTTTTAAATGAATATTTTAGAAATCAAATATAAGTTAAAACATTCACACCTTGACAGTTAGATATCGATTATCATTCTAATTTCCATAATTAACTATTACTTATTACATTGTTACCTGTTTTTTCTGATTACTATAAAACATGGAGATAAATATGTAATATTTATATTTTAACTGATTATTAGAGAAATTAAGTTAAATTATTGAAACCTTGACCACTAGATAGAGAAAACCATTCTTATTTAACATTATTAAATGTTAATTATACATCTTTACCTGCTAATTTATTAACACAATAAAACATGCAATTAAATGATTAATTTGAGAAATGTATAAAATTTATATATTTAAATGAAATTATTATCATAAATTATTCAGTTAATATATTAAATCTTGCCAGTTAAGTATACATAAACAATATAAATTGCTGTTATTAACTAATATTTTTAAAATAATACCTTATAATTCTAATCACTATAAAACATGTAATTGAATGATTATTTTGATAAATGTATAAAATTTATAAATTATTATGAATATTTTATAAATCAAATGTTAAGTTATAATATTTAAACCTTGACAGTTAGATAGCAATAATCATTATTATTTTTCATACTTAAATATTGTTTATACATTGTTACCTAATTTTTCTAATTACTATAAAACATACAGATAAATGTGTAATATTTATATATTTGAATGAATGTGAGAGAAATTAAATATAAAGTAAAATTATTGAAACCATGGCCATTAAATATAGATAATCATTCTTATTATTCATACTCAAATGTTATTTATACATTGCTAACTGATATTTCTAATTACTATAAAACATGCGGGTAAATGTGTAACATTTATATTTTTAAATGAATATGATAGATATTAAATATTAAGTTAAAATTTTGAAACTTAGACCATTAGGTAGAGAAAACCATTCTTATTTACTTTATTAACTATTATTTATACAATTTTACCTCCTAAATTATAAACACAATATAACACGTAATTAAATGATTATTTTGAGAAATGTATAAAATTTATATATTTAAATGAATTAATTATAATGAATTATTCAGTTAATATATTAAATCTTGCCAGTTAGGTATACTTAAACAATATAATTTGCTGTTATTAACTAATATTTTTTAAAATAATACCTATTAATTCTAATCACTATAAAACATGTAATTAAATGATTATTTTGATAAATGTGTAATATTTATATTTTTAAATGAATATTTTAGAAATCAAATATAAAGTTAAAACATTCACACCTTGACAGTTAGATATCGATTATCATTCTAATTTTCCATAATTAACTATTACTTATTACATTGTTACCTGTTTTTTCTGATTACTATAAAACATGGAGATAAATATGTAATATTTATATTTTTAACTGATTATTAGAGAAATTAAGTTAAATTATTGAAACCTTGACCACTAGATAGAGAAAACCATTCTTATTTAACATTATTAAATGTTAATTATACATCTTTACCTGCTAATTTATTAACACAATAAAACATGCAATTAAATGATTAATTTGAGAAATGTATAAAATTTATATATTTAAATGAAATTATTATCATAAATTATTCAGTTAATATATTAAATCTTGCCAGTTAAGTATACATAAACAATATAAATTGCTGTTATTAACTAATATTTTTAAAATAATACCTAATAATTCTAATCACTATAAAACATGTAATTAAATGATTATTTTGATAAATGTATAAAATTTATAAATTATAATGAATATTTTATAAATCAAATGTTAAGTTATAATATTCAAACCTTGACAGTTAGATAGCAATAATCATTATTATTTTTCATACTTAAATATTGTTTATACATTGTTACCTAATTTTTCTAATTACTATAAAACATACAGATAAATGTGTAATATTTATATATTTGAATGAATGTGAGAGAAATTAAATATAAAGTAAAATTATTGAAACCATGGCCATTAAATATAGATAATCATTCTTATTGTTCATACTCAAATGTTATTTATACATTGCTAACTGATATTTCTAATTACTATAAAACATGCGGGTAAATGTGTAACATTTATATTTTTAAATGAATATGATAGATATTAAATATTAAGTTAAAATTTTGAAACTTAGACCATTAGGTAGAGAAAACCATTCTTATCTACTTTATAAACTGTTATTTATACAATTTTACCTCCTAAATTATAAACACAATATAACACGTAATTAAATGATTATTTTGAGAAATGTATAAAATTTATATATTTAAATGAATTTATTATAATGAATTATTCAGTTAATATATTAATCTTGCCAGTTAGGTATACTTAAACAATATAATTTGCTGTTATTAACTAATATTTTTAAAATTATACCTAATTAATCTAATCAGTATAAAACATGTAATTAAATGATTATTTTGATAAATGTGTAATATTTATATTTTTAAATGAATATTTTAGAAATAAAATATTAAGTTAAAATATTCACACCTTGACAGTTAGATATCGATTATCATTCTTATTTTCCATAATTAACTATTACTTTTTACATTGTTACCTGATTTTTCTGATTACTATAAAACATGGAGATAAATATGTAATATTTATTTTTTAATGATTATTAGAGAAATTAAGTTAAATTATTGAAACCTGGACCACTAGATAGAGAAAATCATTCTTATTTAACATTATTAAATGTTAATTATACATCTTTACCTGCTAATTTATAAACACAATATAACATGTAATTAAATGATTATTTTGAGAAATGTATAAAATTTATATATTTAAATGAAATTATTATAAGAAATTATTCAGTTAATATATTAAATCTTGCCAGTTAAGTATACATAAACAATATAAATTGCTGTTATTAACTAATATTTTTAAAATAATACCTAATAATTCTAATCACTATAAAACATGTAATTGAATGATTATTTTGATAAATGTATAAAATTTATAAATTATTATGAATATTTTATAAATCAAATGTTAAGTTATAATATTCAAACCTTGACAGTTAGATAGCAATAATCATTATTATTTTTCATACTTAACTGTTATTTATACATTGTTACCTAATTTTTCTAATTACTATAAAACATACAGATAAATGTGTAATATTTATATATTTGAATGGATGTGAGAGAAATTAAATATAAAGTAAAATTATTGAAACCATGGCCATTAAATATAGATAATCATTCTTATTTTCATACTCAAATGTTATTTATACATTGCTAACTGATATTTCTAATTACTATAAAACATGCGGGTAAATGTGTAACATTTAAATTTTAAATGAATATGATAGATATTAAATATTAAGTTAAAATTTTGAAACTTAGATCATTAGGTAGAGAAAACCATTCTTATTTACTTTATTAACTGTTATTTATATAATTTTACCTCCTAAATTATAAACACAATATAACACGTAATTAAATGATAATTTTGAGAAATGTATAAAATTTATATATTTAAATGAATTTATTATAATGAATTATTCAGTTAATATATTAAATCTTGCCAGTTAGGTATACTTAAACAATATAATTTGCTGTTATTAACTAATATTTTTAAAATGATACCTATTAATTCTAATCACTATAAACCATGTAATTAAATGATTATTTTGATAAATGTGTAATATTTATATTTTTAAATGAATATTTTAGAAATCAAATATAAAGTTAAAACATTCACACCTTGACAGTTAGATATCGATTATCATTCTTATTTTCCATAATTAACTATTACTTATTACAGTGTTACCTGTTTTTTCTGATTACTATAAAACATGGAGATAAATATGTAATATTTATATTTTTAACTGATTATTAGAGAAATTAAGTTAAATTATTGAAACCTTGACCACTAGATAGAGAAAATCATTCTTATTTAACATTATTAAATGTTAATTTTACATCTTTACCTGCTAATTTATTAACACAATAAAACATGCAATTAAATGATTAATTTGAGAAATGTATAAAATTTATATATTTAAATGAAATTATTATCATAAATTATTCAGTTAATATATTAAATCTTGCCAGTTAAGTATACATAAACAATATAATTTGCTGTTATTAACTAATATTTTTAAAATAATACCTATTAATTCTAATCACTATAAAACATGTAATTAAATGATTATTTTGATAAATGTGTAATATTTATATTTTTAAATGAATATTTTAGAAATCAAATATAAAGTTAAAACATTCACACCTTGACAGTTAGATATCGATTATCATTCTTATTTTCCATAATTAACTATTACTTATTACATTGTTATCTGTTTTTTCTGATTACTATAAAACATGGAGATAAATATGTAATATTTATATTTTTAACTGATTATTAGAGAAATTAAGTTAAATTATTGAAACCTTGACCACTAGATAGAGAAAACCATTCTTATTTACTTTATTAACTGTTATTCATACAATTTTACCTCCTAATTTATAAACACAATATAACATGTAATTAAATGATTATTTTGAGAAATGTATAAAATTTATATATTTAAATGAAATTATTATAATAAATTATTCAGTTAATATATTAAATCTTGCCAGTTAAGTATACATAAACAATATAAATTGCTGTTATTAACTAATATTTTTAAAATAATACCTAATAATTCTAATCACTATAAAACATGTAATTGAATGATTATTTTGATAAATGTATAAAATTTATAAATTATTATGAATATTTTATAAATCAAATGTTAAGTTATAATATTCAAACCTTGACAGTTAGATAGCAATAATCATTATTATTTTTCATACTTAAATATTATTTATACATTGTTACCTAATTTTTCTAATTACTATAAAACATACAGATAAATGTGTAATATTTATATATTTGAATGAATGTGAGAGAAATTAAATATAAAGTAAAATTATTGAAACCATGGCCATTAAATATAGATAATCATTCTTATTGTTCATACTCAAATGTTATTTATACATTGCTAACTGATATTTCTAATTACTATAAAACATGCGGGTAAATGTGTAACATTTATATTTTTAAATGAATATGATAGATATTAAATATTAAGTTAAAATTTTGAAACTTAGACCATTAGGTAGAGAAAACCATTCTTATTTACTTTATTAACTGTTATTTATACAATTTTACCTCCTAAATTATAAACACAATATAACACGTAATTAAATGATTATTTTGAGAAATGTATAAAATTTATATATTTAAATGAATTTATTATAATGAATTATTCAGTTAATATATTAAATCTTGCCAGTTAGGTATACTTAAACAATATAATTTGCTGTTATTAACTAATATTTTTAAAATAATACCTATTAATTCTAATCACTATAAAACATGTAATTAAATGATTATTTTGATAAATGTGTAATATTTATATTTTTAAATGAATATTTTAGAAATCAAATATAAAGTTAAAACATTCACACCTTGACAGTTAGATATCGATTATCATTCTTATTTTCCATAATTAACTATTACTTATTACATTGTTACCTGTTTTTTCTGATTACTATAAAACATGGAGATAAATATGTAATATTTATATTTTTAACTGATTATTAGAGAAATTAAGTTAAATTATTGAAACCTTGACCACTAGATAGAGAAAACCATTCTTATTTACTTTATTAACTGTTATTTATACAATTTTACCTCCTAATTTATAAACACAATATAACATGTAATTAAATGATTATTTTGAGAAATGTATAAAATTTATATATTTAAATGAAATTATTATAATAAATTATTCAGTTAATATATTAAATCTTGCCAGTTAAGTATACATAAACAATATAAATTGCTGTTATTAACTAATATTTTTAAAATAATACCTAATAATTCTAATCACTATTAAACATGTAATTGAATGATTATTTTGATAAATGTATAAAATTTATAAATTATAATGAATATTTTATAAATCAAATGTTAAGTTATAATATTCAAACCTTGACAGTTAGATAGCAATAATCATTATTATTTTTCATACTTAACTGTTATTTATACATTGTTACCTAATTTTTCTAATTACTATGAAACATACAGATAAATGTGTAATATTTATATATTTGAATGAATGTGAGAGAAATTAAATATAAAGTAAAATTATTGAAACCATGGCCATTAAATATAGATAATCATTCTTATTGTTCATACTCAAATGTTATTTATACATTGCTAACTGATATTTCTAATTACTATAAAACATGCGGGTAAATGTGTAACATTTAAATTTTTAAATGAATATGATAGATATTAAATATTAAGTTAAAATTTTGAAACTTAGACCATTAGGTAGAGAAAACCATTCTTATTTACTTTATTAACTGTTATTTATACAATTTTACCTCCTAATTTATAAACACAATATAACATGTAATTAAATGATTATTTTGAGAAATGTATAAAATTTATATATTTAAATGAATTTATTATAATGAATTATTCAGTTAATATATTAAATCTTGCCAGTTAGGTATACTTAAACAATATAATTTGCTGTTATTAACTAATATTTTTAAAATTATACCTTATAAATCTAATCAGTATAAAACATGTAATTAAATGATTATTTTGATAAATGTGTAATATTTATATTTTTAAATGAATATTTTAGAAATCAAATATAAAGTTAAAACATTCACACCTTGACAGTTAGATATCGATTATCATTCTTATTTTCCATAATTAACTATTACTTATTACATTGTTACCTGTTTTTTCTGATTACTATAAAACATGGAGATAAATATGTAATATTTATATTTTTAACTGATTATTAGAGAAATTAAGTTAAATTATTGAAACCTTGACCACTAGATAGAGAAAACCATTCTTATTTAACATTATTAAATGTTAATTATACATCTTTACCTGCTAATTTATTAACACAATAAAACATGCAATTAAATGATTAATTTGAGAAATGTATAAAATTTATATATTTAAATGAAATTATTATCATAAATTATTCAGTTAATATATTAAATCTTGCCAGTTAAGTATACATAAACAATATAAATTGCTGTTATTAACTAATATTTTTAAAATAATACCTAATAATTCTAATCACTATAAAACATGTAATTAAATGATTATTTTGATAAATGTATAAAATTTATAAATTATAATGAATATTTTATAAATCAAATGTTAAGTTATAATATTCAAACCTTGACAGTTAGATAGCAATAATCATTATTATTTTTCATACTTAAATATTGTTTATACATTGTTACCTAATTTTTCTAATTACTATAAAACATACAGATAAATGTGTAATATTTATATATTTGAATGAATGTGAGAGAAATTAAATATAAAGTAAAATTATTGAAACCATGGCCATTAAATATAGATAATCATTCTTATTGTTCATACTCAAATGTTATTTATACATTGCTAACTGATATTTCTAATTACTATAAAACATGCGGGTAAATGTGTAACATTTATATTTTTAAATGAATATGATAGATATTAAATATTAAGTTAAAATTTTGAAACTTAGACCATTAGGTAGAGAAAACCATTCTTATCTACTTTATAAACTGTTATTTATACAATTTTACCTCCTAAATTATAAACACAATATAACACGTAATTAAATGATTATTTTGAGAAATGTATAAAATTTATATATTTAAATGAATTTATTATAATGAATTATTCAGTTAATATATTAAATCTTGCCAGTTAGGTATACTTAAACAATATAATTTGCTGTTATTAACTAATATTTTTAAAATTATACCTAATTAATCTAATCAGTATAAAACATGTAATTAAATGATTATTTTGATAAATGTGTAATATTTATATTTTTAAATGAATATTTTAGAAATAAAATATTAAGTTAAAATATTCACACCTTGACAGTTAGATATCGATTATCATTCTTATTTTCCATAATTAACTATTACTTTTTACATTGTTACCTGATTTTTCTGATTACTATAAAACATGGAGATAAATATGTAATATTTATTTTTTTAATGATTATTAGAGAAATTAAGTTAAATTATTGAAACCTGGACCACTAGATAGAGAAAATCATTCTTATTTAACATTATTAAATGTTAATTATACATCTTTACCTGCTAATTTATAAACACAATATAACATGTAATTAAATGATTATTTTGAGAAATGTATAAAATTTATATATTTAAATGAAATTATTATAAGAAATTATTCAGTTAATATATTAAATCTTGCCAGTTAAGTATACATAAACAATATAAATTGCTGTTATTAACTAATATTTTTAAAATAATACCTAATAATTCTAATCACTATAAAACATGTAATTGAATGATTATTTTGATAAATGTATAAAATTTATAAATTATTATGAATATTTTATAAATCAAATGTTAAGTTATAATATTCAAACCTTGACAGTTAGATAGCAATAATCATTATTATTTTTCATACTTAACTGTTATTTATACATTGTTACCTAATTTTTCTAATTACTATAAAACATACAGATAAATGTGTAATATTTATATATTTGAATGGATGTGAGAGAAATTAAATATAAAGTAAAATTATTGAAACCATGGCCATTAAATATAGATAATCATTCTTATTTTTCATACTCAAATGTTATTTATACATTGCTAACTGATATTTCTAATTACTATAAAACATGCGGGTAAATGTGTAACATTTAAATTTTTAAATGAATATGATAGATATTAAATATTAAGTTAAAATTTTGAAACTTAGATCATTAGGTAGAGAAAACCATTCTTATTTACTTTATTAACTGTTATTTATATAATTTTACCTCCTAAATTATAAACACAATATAACACGTAATTAAATGATAATTTTGAGAAATGTATAAAATTTATATATTTAAATGAATTTATTATAATGAATTATTCAGTTAATATATTAAATCTTGCCAGTTAGGTATACTTAAACAATATAATTTGCTGTTATTAACTAATATTTTTAAAATGATACCTATTAATTCTAATCACTATAAACCATGTAATTAAATGATTATTTTGATAAATGTGTAATATTTATATTTTTAAATGAATATTTTAGAAATCAAATATAAAGTTAAAACATTCACACCTTGACAGTTAGATATCGATTATCATTCTTATTTTCCATAATTAACTATTACTTATTACAGTGTTACCTGTTTTTTCTGATTACTATAAAACATGGAGATAAATATGTAATATTTATATTTTTAACTGATTATTAGAGAAATTAAGTTAAATTATTGAAACCTTGACCACTAGATAGAGAAAATCATTCTTATTTAACATTATTAAATGTTAATTTTACATCTTTACCTGCTAATTTATAAACACAATATAACATGTAATTAAATGATTAATTTGAGAAATGTATAAAATTTATATATTTAAATGAAATTATTATCATAAATTATTCAGTTAATATATTAAATCTTGCCAGTTAAGTATACATAAACAATATAATTTGCTGTTATTAACTAATATTTTTAAAATAATACCTATTAATTCTAATCACTATAAAACATGTAATTAAATGATTATTTTGATAAATGTGTAATATTTATATTTTTAAATGAATATTTTAGAAATCAAATATAAAGTTAAAACATTCACACCTTGACAGTTAGATATCGATTATCATTCTTATTTTCCATAATTAACTATTACTTATTACAGTGTTACCTGTTTTTTCTGATTACTATAAAACATGGAGATAAATATGTAATATTTATATTTTTAACTGATTATTAGAGAAATTAAGTTAAATTATTGAAACCTTGACCACTAGATAGAGAAAACCATTCTTATTTACTTTATTAACTGTTATTTATACAATTTTACCTCCTAATTTATAAACACAATATAACATGTAATTAAATGATTATTTTGAGAAATGTATAAAATTTATATATTTAAATGAATTTATTATAATGAATTATTCAGTTAATATATTAAATCTTGCCAGTTAGGTATACTTAAACAATATAATTTGCTGTTATTAACTAATATTTTTAAAATTATACCTTATAAATCTAATCAGTATAAAACATGTAATTAAATGATTATTTTGATAAATGTGTAATATTTATATTTTTAAATGAATATTTTAGAAATCAAATATAAAGTTAAAACATTCACACCTTGACAGTTAGATATCGATTATCATTCTTATTTTCCATAATTAACTATTACTTATTACATTGTTACCTGTTTTTTCTGATTACTATAAAACATGGAGATAAATATGTAATATTTATATTTTTAACTGATTATTAGAGAAATTAAGTTAAATTATTGAAACCTTGACCACTAGATAGAGAAAACCATTCTTATTTACTTTATTAACTGTTATTTATACAATTTTACCTCCTAATTTATAAACACAATATAACATGTAATTAAATGATTATTTTGAGAAATGTATAAAATTTATATATTTAAATGAAATTATTATAATAAATTATTCAGTTAATATATTAAATCTTGCCAGTTAAGTATACATAAACAATATAAATTGCTGTTATTAACTAATATTTTTAAAATAATACCTAATAATTCTAATCACTATTAAACATGTAATTGAATGATTATTTTGATAAATGTATAAAATTTATAAATTATAATGAATATTTTATAAATCAAATGTTAAGTTATAATATTCAAACCTTGACAGTTAGATAGCAATAATCATTATTATTTTTCATACTTAACTGTTATTTATACATTGTTACCTAATTTTTCTAATTACTATGAAACATACAGATAAATGTGTAATATTTATATATTTGAATGAATGTGAGAGAAATTAAATATAAAGTAAAATTATTGAAACCATGGCCATTAAATATAGATAATCATTCTTATTGTTCATACTCAAATGTTATTTATACATTGCTAACTGATATTTCTAATTACTATAAAACATGCGGGTAAATGTGTAACATTTAAATTTTTAAATGAATATGATAGATATTAAATATTAAGTTAAAATTTTGAAACTTAGACCATTAGGTAGAGAAAACCATTCTTATTTACTTTATTAACTGTTATTTATACAATTTTACCTCCTAATTTATAAACACAATATAACACGTAATTAAATGATTATTTTGAGAAATGTATAAAATTTATATATTTAAATGAATTAATTATAATGAATTATTCAGTTAATATATTAAATCTTGCCAGTTAAGTATACATAAACTATATAAATTGCTGTTATTAACTAATATTTTTAAAATAATACCTAATAATTCTAATCACTATAAAACATGTAATTAAATGATTATTTTGATAAATGTATAAAATTTATAAATTATAATGAATATTTTATAAATCAAATGTTAAGTTATAATATTCAAACCTTGACAGTTAGATAGCAATAATCATTATTATTTTTCATACTTAAATATTGTTTATACATTGTTACCTAATTTTTCTAATTACTATAAAACATACAGATAAATGTGTAATATTTATATATTTGAATGAATGTGAGAGAAATTAAATATAAAGTAAAATTATTGAAACCATGGCCATTAAATATAGATAATCATTCTTATTGTTCATACTCAAATGTTATTTATACATTGCTAACTGATATTTCTAATTACTATAAAACATGCGGGTAAATGTGTAACATTTATATTTTTAAATGAATATGATAGATATTAAATATTAAGTTAAAATTTTGAAACTTAGACCATTAGGTAGAGAAAACCATTCTTATTTACTTTATTAACTGTTATTTATACAATTTTACCTCCTAAATTATAAACACAATATAACACGTAATTAAATGATTATTTTGAGAAATGTATAAAATTTATATATTTAAATGAAATTATTATCATAAATTATTCAGTTAATATATTAAATCTTGCCAGTTAAGTATACATAAACAATATAAATTGCTGTTATTAACTAATATTTTTAAAATAATACCTAATAATTCTAATCACTATAAAACATGTAATTAAATGATTATTTTGATAAATGTATAAAATTTATAAATTATAATGAATATTTTATAAATCAAATGTTAAGTTATAATATTCAAACCTTGACAGTTAGATAGCAATAATTATTATTATTTTTCATACTTAAATATTGTTTATACATTGTTACCTAATTTTTCTAATTACTATAAAACATGGAGATAAATATGTAATATTTATATTTTTAACTGATTATTAGAGAAATTAAGTTAAATTATTGAAACCTTGACCACTAGATAGAGAAAACCATTCTTATTTACTTTATTAACTGTTATTTATACAATTTTACCTCCTAATTTATAAACACAATATAACATGTAATTAAATGATTATTTTGAGAAATGTATAAAATTTATATATTTAAATGAAATTATTATAATAAATTATTCAGTTAATATATTAAATCTTGCCAGTTAAGTATACATAAACAATATAAATTGCTGTTATTAACTAATATTTTTAAAATAATACCTAATAATTCTAATCACTATAAAACATGTAATTAAATGATTATTTTGATAAATGTATAAAATTTATAAATTATAATGAATATTTTATAAATCAAATGTTAAGTTATAATATTCAAACCTTGACAGTTAGATAGCAATAATCATTATTATTTTTCATACTTAAATATTGTTTATACATTGTTACCTAATTTTTCTAATTACTATAAAACATACAGATAAATGTGTAATATTTATATATTTGAATGAATGTGAGAGAAATTAAATATAAAGTAAAATTATTGAAACCATGGCCATTAAATATAGATAATCATTCTTATTGTTCATACTCAAATGTTATTTATACATTGCTAACTGATATTTCTAATTACTATAAAACATGCGGGTAAATGTGTAACATTTAAATTTTTAAATGAATATGATAGATATTAAATATTAAGTTAAAATTTTGAAACTTAGACCATTAGGTAGAGAAAACCATTCTTATTTACTTTATTAACTGTTATTTATACAATTTTACCTCCTAATTTATAAACACAATATAACATGTAATTAAATGATTATTTTGAGAAATGTATAAAATTTATATATTATAATGAATATTTTAGAAATCAAATATTAAGTTAAAATATTCAAACCTTAACAGTTAGATAGCAATAATCATTCTTATTTTTCATACTGAAATATTACTTTTTACATTGTTACCTGATTTTTCTGATTAGTATAAAACATGCAGATAAATGTGTAATATTTATATTTTTCAATGAATATGTCAGAAATAAAATATCAAGTGAAATTATTGAAACCATGACCATTAAATATAGAAAATCATTCTTATATTCCATAATTAACTTATTTATACAACTTTAGCTGCTAATATATTAACACAATAAAACATGCAATTAAATGATTATTTTGATAAATGTATAAAATTTATATATTATAATGAATATTTTAGAAATCAAATATTAAGTTAAAATATTCAAACCTTAACAGTTAGATATCGATTATCATTCTTATTTTCCATAATTAACTATTACTTTTTACATTGTTACCTGATTTTTCTGATTACTATAAAACATGGAGATAAATATGTAATATTTATATTTTTAAATGATTATTAGAGAAATTAAGTTAAATTATTGAAACCTTGACCACTAGATAGAGAAAATCATTCTTATTTAACATTATTAACTGTTAATTATTCATCTTTACCTGCTAATTTATTAACACAATAAAACATGCAATTAAATGATTAATTTGAGAAATGTATAAAATTTATATATTTAAATGAAATTATTATAATAAATTATTCAGTTAATATATTAAATCTTGCCAGTTAAGTATACATAAACAATATAAATTGCTGTTATTAACTAATATTTTTTATTTTATAATATATGATAATAGTTAAAAGATACAATATCTGTATTTACCAAAAGTACATAAAAAAAAATACATGAGATAATTATTAGCCCTTTTTATCTAAACAATGATTATCATAAATTCATTCTACAATATGCTTTTTACCCTAAAAATAGTCTTATTTAAATTCTAAAATACTATAAGTGTTCCACACAAATTTTTTGAAAAAAAAATAAATACTGAGCCTTAACCAGTCTATAAATATCTAACTAGTTTTGTATGAAGATAAAATCTTGAAGTATATAGAATATAGATGAAGATAAATAATTGAAAACTTTTTATCTAGATATCTACTGAAAAATTATTTATTTTTTTTTGTAAACTATTCTATTATACTAGTGTTGAATTGTAGGTACCTATTGAACATGGAAAAGAAAATATCTAGATTTAAAAGCGGTTGTTGCATAGTTAATAAACTTTATTTTTTTTAAAAATTTAGTATTTGATAATTTTGATTAAACCATTTTTTATGGTTTATTTACAATAATCAAAAAAGTTAATTCAGAGTGCATGGTAAGTAGTATATCCTGTTAAAATTAAGCAAACACAATAAGTACACTGGTAACTGATAGTATAGTTAAATTCTATTAAGCTTATTTACATATCAACAAGTAAGATTTTTTCAAATCAACATGTGCAATACAATGAATACAATATCTAGTGAAATAATAATAATGTATATGTATTAATTGAATATTTTCCAATGATAAAATTTATTCTACACAATATATTTTATGAGTTGTAACTTGGATTCCAATCAATTAAATTTGCTAAAATTAAACATTTTAATATTCTTTGTTGATTTTTATTATTTAATAATAATTTTAAAGTTTGGTTTATTCAACATAGCATTTATATAGGAAAATTCTTATAATTCAATCTTATATTTTCCGAAAATGAAGAAAGCAATGTTGGTGTCTGTAAGAGACACCTTATCAATTTTAATTTTATATTTTTTAAAATAACTTATATTATCTCTAAGAAAAATTGAACGTTTTGCAAAGTTAAGTAGACCATATATTTGTAGTGCCTTATACTAAAAAAATATTAATATTTTATCTGATTTTAAAAAATATATATACATATACATAAATGAATAACTATGATTAAACGTTCAATGAGGTTGCAGTTGTCAGCATACATTGTTATTTATTTTATTATCTTGACGACAGAAATCCGTGCATGAATATAGTTAGGTCTTAGGTAGGTACACGGTACACCACAAAAATATATTAAATATACGTTCTATATACAACTTAATTATTGTTATAGAAATTGTAATAATATGTTCATTGGCGCCTATACAGAATATTAACAAAAACGTCGTCTCTGCGACGCCACTGCAGACTTCGTCAAAATATGTCCCATAATACATCGGTCAAATGACACCCTGCTAAAGTGGTAGATTTTCGAACACACGAAGTAATAATGCGACAAATTGTCCATAATATGTATAAATGTGTATATATAATACCATTAATACCTATATCCGGCAGTTCGCTTGACTTTTTTTCTTAAATTTATATATTATTTACACGCGTAGAAAAAATACACTGTTTTATTTTACAGAATCAATACAGATAATATTATATCCTGGACGTGTATTAAACACGCTATCGGTTTTTAGTTTAATTTAAAATCATATAAACTGTTAATCACGGAATAGAAACATAAAAACGTATAGGCGCGGATATAAGCGAGGCCATGGGAGCGATACCCCCCCCCCAAATCACGAAATATAAATCAATTTACTTAATTAATATGTCAAACGATCAAAACAATTAAATTTTTTTATACTTTAGGATCTTAAATTTAGTTTTTATTCACATTAAATAATAATAAATACATTGTTTAGCGGATAGTTTTATATATAATTCTGTAATTTCCAATTGTGCCGACTGACGACTGACGCTACGGATGCCGAACGAAGTATCAGATTTTTTTCATAAGTATGTGCTTAAGAAGATGGTGTGATTTAAAATTAAATATATCTTGTTGTTGAATACATATTATAAATTATAATTTAGTAAAATTATTGAGTTCTCGACTCACGTTGTATTGCCGCGCAAACCAATTTTTTTCATTATTATTTACATACGAAAAGTATGTCTTAGAAACTTGAAATTTTCATCAGTAGTTGAAAAAATAAATTATAATTTAAATACTTATAGGTGATAATATTAATATATATCCTAGACCAACAAATCATCTTCGATCAGAATCGTTTTTCGTATACAATGATACCTGTCGTTGCATTCAAATTTAACACATCCATTATAGTGACCTACTTTCCATCTCTACTATACAGCAGATCGATACCCACACTTGCCCACCCTTTTTTCTTATAATTTTTTTAAAGGAATATATGGGGTGATTCTTTTATCATAAAACATTCATTATTTCAAAAAGTATTAATGTTTTTGAAAATATTTTTTTACATAGTTTCAAGTTGTTAAAAAAATAACGTTTTTATTAAAAATTTATATTTTTAAATATTTTTTATTCTTATAATTGTTTAAGTTTTTACTTTTTTGAATGAAAACATAGTTTTAATTTTATATTACAAAGCAGAATAATTTTCTGAGTATTTTGATACATAAAAATCGAATTTAGGGCGATCTCCGCGCATCAAAACTTTAAATACGAATAACTCATAAACTACTCGCCCTAAATTCGATTTTTATATATCAAAGTACTCAGTAAATTATTTTGCTTTGGAATATGAAAATAAAAACCTATGTTGTTATTCAAAAAAATAAAAAATGTTTAAAAATATAATTTTTTAATAAATACTATTTTTTAACAACTTGAAACTACGTAAAAAATATTTTCAAAGACATGAATACTTTTTGGAATAATGAGTGTTTTATGATAAAATAATCACCATGGATTATTTTCAATAAATTTTTAATCTTATTAAAACAAGTTTGATAAACAAAAAAATTTGTCAGGTGTGGGGGGGTTCGAACCCACGCTCCCTTTCGGGAACCAGAGCTTAAATCTGGCGCCTTAGACCGCTCGGCCAACCTGACTATGTGTAGACCTTATAAATTGTTAATATTTAACCTTAAGAGGATGCTTTACCTGTATGTGTTGTCTCTATTTTATATACGCGTAACATGGTTGAAAACTGTTTTACGCGGGACAACTTTACTCCCTCGATTTTTTAATCAAAACAACCAAAATTATGAATCCCATTGAGAAGAACATTACCTGTGATGTAGCGTTTTAATTTTTTTGATAACATGAATGCATTAAGTCGAACTTAGTTTACAAAATGTATTGCACAAGTATAGGAAAAAAATCGAATTATTTTAAATAGTTTTCATTTTTAGAAACATCCTATTAGAATAAATGATTGGAAATATTTGATTTAGCATTACACATTCTTCTATTTCAATGACTTTTATTCTTATCTTACTTTTTACTACCTATTTAAATTTTCCATATAAATAACAGTATAAATATTTTTTTTTCCACTCGATTAAATAAAATCCACATTGTTATTCTCATTAGTATTATCTATTTTAATAAATAATTTCAGACTGATTCTCTCTTGTAAAATTTGATCTGTTCACTATTGAGGTTCATTATACAAAGTGCCTGTGAATATAAACTGTCTTAATTTAACTTAAGTATCTTTATTATTACTTTTTTGTTATTAATTTTACTCATATAAATAATCAAATATTTTATGCAGTTACCATTTTATTTATCAACTTAATGCAATTTTTATTTTTAACATTAACATTCTAAGACAAGTGATTTATTAACTGTGAATTTATTATCGAATAAAGAAAATACATGTATAAATGTACAATCTTGTAGAATTGTATTTCTAAATTTTTTTATTCTAGTGCTAGTATATACAATATTAGTTAAATTATTAGTTTTGAATTTAAATTCTAAATTCTGTTTTTATTAATGTTAAGATTACCTTGTACTATATTTTAAGCTATTTTTTGTTAATAACTAACGTCAAACTGTACATGTCTATGTAAAAATGGGTCTCGTTCGTAAAATAAATACAATAAAATATTATTATTCATATATTAACTTAAATCAACTGCACAAATTCTTTAAGCAAAACAAGCACTCATAAATTTATCCGTAATTTCTATGACTAATCTACGATAAATTATAATAACTAATTAGTGGTTTATTTCTTAATTTTTTACTTTTCAACAGGTACTTACAGCATTATAATATACATTTAGTATCCCATACCTACCAATTTAGCAGTTGTGTTTGGCATTACAATTTGATTTATTCGATTATTATTCCATACTATAGTCTATAGAATAATCTAAAATTATGAGCCATTATTTTTATTTCGCAGCTGCTTACGTATTTTAAATTTATGACTCCCAATGAATCCATGATATTATAAGAACTGTTAAGTATTGAAGTATTTGTATTTTATTCTCATAATTTATTACGTATTAATGTATTATCATTCATTATAAATACTATAGATTGCTCACTATTAGTGTTTTCGGTGGCGAGCGATTTGAACAGAGTCGTTACGCAGCGCTGCGGGCGTTTGGTTAATTGTGCGCACGCTAACGTTGTGATCGCTAATAGTCAAGCCTGTTCTCCTAAATGACTTACACAACTGTCGTCTGTCGTACACAGTATACATTGGTCGATTAAGAGCGCAGTATAAATGAATTACGGGGATTCGAATGATTCGACACCGACTGTTTCTGTTTTTGTCTAATATACGAGGAACATAGAAATTTAGACGTTTTTTTTGCCAAATGTATTAATTGATTAAGTTAATTGATAATACATTTTAAAACAGATTTAAATTTGTTTACTAATATTACTATAGTATGTATAATCATTGGTATTAAATTATCATACCAAAAACACTTCGTTATAAGTCAGTCAAAAAAAGCTAATTTAAAAAAATTATATTTAGTAATGATTAAATCTTAAAAAAATGTTATATAATATGGAAAAGTTAAATGTCGTTTTGAAGTATTACAAACACTCAACACCATATGTCTAAATTTGGTTTTTTAGAAGGGGAGACTAAAATTTATTACAAACATAAAGTAAACCCAGGGAGGACTTCCCCCCCCGCACCCCTAATTATAAATTTTAAAATTGTATTTTAGCATTTAGTATGCGGATAATTGGTCCCCGCGAAAAAAAGTCGTATGCGGACAATTGGTCCCCCGTCATAATTTTATACTCGGACAATTAATCCCCGGCTTAAAAGTTAAATACAAAATATTTTTTTATCATTAAACGTTCTTTAAAATGTTTTTTCAATAATACAATACTTTTAGACTAACCTTGCATTCAATTTTTAAGCTTTGAAGCAATATAAAATGTAAACAAATTATGTATTTTTAATAACAAAATCTGAAGCATTCAATAATAAATTTGAAAATATTGTTAGAATTAAACTTCTAAGTATTTATAATTTTATTGAATTGATACAAATAATTAACTTATTAAATAACTTTTCAAAAGATGATCTTTTGAATTATTTGTGTAGGCTTTCGAGATTTTCATAAATTGTAATTAATGTAATACTTAAATTATTTAATACAAAATTTTTTGTTTAACAAAACCTTACAAATTTTAATTTAATCATTAATAACATTTTCTTTATATTAATTTAACATTATATATTTATGTTCATCTGCAAATTTCATCTGATCGGAATAATTTTTCCAATTAGCGATAATTATAGACGCTATATACATCGAACGTCGTGTATACCATTTCTAGAAATCTATTTTGTTAAGGTCCTTACACACTAGGCGAATAGTTCGCACGCGGACGCGATTTAAAATTGCCTCGAATTTTATTCGATAGAACACAAAGCTTACATACTATGCAATTTTACGCGGTTAAAATTCGCGCCAAATCATCATTACCTCATAGTTAGTCATTCTGTATGGTCTTACTACCGTTCGTGCATTAAAGTTTTTTATTTATAAATATGATTTATCATTAAAAAATGGTTTTTTTGAGTCGTGTTCAGACTGTGTGCCTTGCTTATATATTATTATATATAACAGAAAAAACGAACAAATAGACGTTATTGAGTCCATCCCCTTAACTTGAAAAGGCCACGTGAAGGCCAATTTCAAGTAACATTTATGATGTTAAGATCTCATTCAGACGAGTTCAAAAACTACCGTATGTCAATTTCATCATTTGATGAACTGGTAAGTAAAATTATTATTATTATCACATGAATATGTATTAAAATGAAAATTGTTATTTTAAATCTTAGTTATCACGTGTTAAGCATAGATTGCAAAAAGAAAATACAATTCTACGCAATTCAATACCACCCGAGGAAAGATTGTCAGTGACATTAAGGTAAAATAATTAAACTTGCATAAATATTTTAAGCAGTACGTATACATAATTTTTTCTTAGGGGGGATCTGTAAAAGAAATTTTAATGTACAAAAAAATAATATTGTAAGATAAATTTTTATTCTGTCCTAAAAGGCCATGTGGGATTAATCCATAGATCTTCCATTGAATTGTTATGTACACAAAAGAAAAACTATAAATTAATTATTAAACAAAGCCACATTTGATTATATAATTATATTTATTAATTAATTTTAATTATGAAATAAAAATAAAATTACATAGCAGTCTTAACTCTTAAATACATTCTTTAAATATTCAAATCATACTTATACCTATTAAATAACTATTATTGAACAAAATACAAATAGGTGCTCACCCATGTAAAATAGTTTTAAATACAAAACAAAATTTCTAAAATAAAAGTAAGGATTTATGTTTAGCAGCCTTAGCTTAAATAATAATATTTAAAAAAATGTAGAAAACACTTAGAAAAAATAATTATGAAATAAATATAAAATGTACTGGTGTTTTAGAACACAAGTGTAGATAAATTGTCTAAAATATAATAAGTAAAATAATATATAAATATTAAAAAAAAAATAGGTTCTAATAAATTTAAATATTAGTATAATTAAAACCGTTTGAATACCATGATGACTGATATGTAGATTGCATTGCAGGATTAGTAATAGGATATATTGCAGGTTCCGATAATGACCGCGAATACGAGTTGGTTTGGTATAACTGGCGATGTATTGCTGTATTATCTTGAGGAAGGTTTTTTACTCTTTGTATAGTGTTTATTAGCTCAACGTGGAGTATTGGCTTTTTGTCTCCACCGACAGATTTCATTTGGGGCAAGAGCGACAATAAAAATAATTTATCTGTGTCGGATTCTTCTTCATTTTGGCTGTTTAAAGATTTCAACAATTCTTCTTCAAAATTAATATAATTTTTTTTTTTTACGTTTTTTTATGGTTTTTAAATTTGTAAGTGCTTCATCGGAAGAAGCACGCATAGAATTTTAATATGCATCAACGAAATCCCCTTCCACCGTTTCATCATGTTCCTTATTATTGCCTTGTTCGTCCTTTGTTTCTTCCTCATCATCACTGTAATTTCCCTTTGTTCTAAAATGCATAATTTATTATAAATTAGTATATCCCAATATATATTCAAGGATAATTTAAGTACTTAATAGTACTAATATTTACCTTCTATTTTCCATAGTTGGTCGCAAAAACTCTAAAATTTCTGAGTATACGTATTTTTTTTTTTTATTAACTGCTTCGCCTGATTTTGTCACACATTTTTTTTTTATACGTATCCCTCAAATTTTTCCATTTCTTCTGCAGTTCAATAACTTTAAAAGTTTTAAATACATGGATAAAATTAAAAATATATCTAAAACAAATGTTTTATTATAATAGGTACGCCAACAATTAAAATACAATATCAAAAAAGGTTATTTATTATTTAAAATATCTAAAAAGTTTATGAATTATATAACTTATCTTATGTAATAATATTAAAAATATGATCAACATTTTATTTTAATGCACAGAAATATTTTAAACGATTCCGCGTAAAAATGATATTTTAGTTCTATTGTCATACTTTTGAACAATTTTTACGTTAGATTAATATATTTTGATGATGATCTATTAAAATATTATTTATTTTCTTTAAATTTTTATTTACATCTTATTGTCCCCACGTCCAAACGGCCAACGTCCGTGGGTCCCTATTCGAATAAAATTATAATAAATTATGTAATTTCTTAATGTGTAATAAATAATAATAAAATAAAATAATAATTCATAAATAATAAATTATTTATTACTTTAATAATAAATGTATAATGTATAATATGGTGTTTAAAACAAAAAAAAAAACACGTACAACTAAAAAAAATTAATTTAATACATTTTTTTAAATTTATACCTATAGCTTTAATTTTACCAATTTCGGGATGAGAATACAAGTTACAAAATACTCGAGTTAAACAATTTTAAGTCATACGAATTTATAATTCATATTATAGTTTAATTTAACGTCCCGCAAACACAATTGAAAAATATTTACAGGATAATGAGTGATTAAGTCTATACCCTGTTTCCGCGGACAAGCGGCTTATGATGACGAATGTTATAAATTACAATAATTTTATGGTTTTTTTTTTATTTATACTATAAAATATTTAAATAATAAATAGTTTTATGTATATGTATAGTATTTATAATTTTCCTTTTTTTAAATTTAGATACTTGGCTACTGGAACAAATTTTTCGTCATTGCATTTCGACTTTTTGATGCGTGTGTCGACTATAGCCAAAGTCATTCATGAAACGTGTGCAGTGTTATGGGACGAGTTACAATCCACTGAAATGACACCATCTTCAGAAGAAAATTGGTTGGAGCGGTCCATGGTAAACATATCAGATTGCAATGTCCAAAAAACAGAGGTACTCAGTACTACAATTATAAACATTTTTTTTCTTTGGTTATACTCGGGGTTTGGGATTCCAATTATTGTTTTACTGTAATTGATGTGGGTTCTTTTGGGAAAGAGATAAAATGCAATATTCTTAAACAAAGCCCTTTTTGAAAAAAATATATTCCGACAAAATAAACTACCCTAAAGATAGATGTCTACCTGGAGATGAAGATGGTGTCTTTCAGCCATTTGTACTCGTTGCAGATGAAGCGTTTGCGTTAAGTAAGCGTTTATTAAGACCTTTTCTTGGTAGAAGTTTGAACGACAATAGAAGAATATTTAATTATCGCCTTTCTAGAGCTAAGCAAAACATAGAGTGTTCTTTTGGAATTTTGTCCAACAAATGGAGAGTTTTCCATTCTACTTTATTAGTAACACCAGATGTTGCTGTGTCTATAACTAAGGCAGCATGCGTATTGCATAATTTTGTACGTCGTAGGGATGGTTCTAATATTGAGGATACGATTAATTGTGAAATGGATGATATATCGAACAAAATTGATGTTGGAAATGCATCTTCAAATGCTAAAGATATATGACAGAATTTCGTAAAATACTTTAATGACCCAAAATACGTTTTAAGCTGGCAAAATAAAGTTCTAGTTTGAATACACATTTATTTTACTTATATAACCTATACTTATTTTTTTAACCTTTAATATTATACGGAGTTGTATTGTATTCATAATTTTCAACTTCAGTGTTTTTTTTTTATTATTATTAACTATTATTTTTTCTACAAATATATTATTCTAATTTCATTAACTTTATGTTTACTATGTTCTAAACAGTATAAATTCCTTATATAATATAGAGTTGGAGAGCGGTAATAATGGTAGATAACTTAAATTATTAATGTTGTACTGTTATTTTATAATTTTTATATTTTTATTTTATAATTATACCTAATTAGATTCATTATAATATGTACTTATATTATGTGTATTTTTATTATAATTTTAATAAATATTATTACAATTTTTTCAATATATACATCAATAATACAACACAAATATTTATTGTTGTTTTTTAATTGTTCATGCAACATAATTTTAAAACTATTAAAACTATTAAGCCGCGCGTCTTGCGAAGATTACTTTTTTTTTCATATTTTGTCAAGAGCGATTTCCTCGGTTTTTTAATTTATATAGTACCCACTATAATATTAGAATAGTATTCAAGTATAAAACAAGTAGGTACCTACCTATAAATAAACTTTTATTTGAATACTTTACAAATCTGTGATGCTTATAACTTATAAGTAATAATAGAGTAAATATAATGAATAAATCTATGTTAACCTAAATACTTACTTTTTTCTCGGTTGCTTCAAGTTTGTCAAAATCATTTAGAGTAGCCTTTGCAATCTTTAACCAGCTCTTTTGTTTTTCAATTTTGTCGTGGTACTCTTTTGGTTCTAAGTATGATATGTAGATCACACAATATATTAATTTAAATAAAACAATCTAATTATTTAAATAATCATTTTTTAGATTCAAATTGGAGGGTGAATGTTTTTGTAGAAAAAACTATACTACTTCAAACCACAAAAAAATATATACCTAGATAGTAAAATCAAAAAACACCTTTGAGTGTTAAAAAATACTCACCTAAATTCCAGATTGAGTTTTTTTGAGACATCTCAATAATAAAAGATTCTAGATCAAAACTAGCTGAACTCATATTGAAAAACAATTTTAAATTATGAAAATTTATACTTCAGACGATTAGACGTATGATGTATGTGACGTACTTACCACCAGGAATGATCTATCAATAACTGACCACTAAAATGTCAAATATTAATATTTTGATATTTAAAATAAAATATTCGCGGAAACGCGCGCGAACAATCGCCCAGTGTGAATAGACCCAGTCAAAACAACGTATTTAATTCTAGCCGTTTTGGGCGAATGTTCACCAAAAATTAAACATGCGCGATCGATTGCGGATTTTATCCGCTTGCTTTACATAGTGTGAATGGTCTAATTTAATACGAGCTGTTTAATTTTAAGCGAACGTTCGCGGCGATTTAAAATCACGTCCGTGCGCGAACTATTCGCTTAGTGTGTAAGGACCTTTATTGTGTATACATTACCTGTTATCATTGTCGTTATAAAAATAAATATTAACAGTAGCTCAATCATTCTAATGTTATTATATATTTATAAATTATAATACAAAATTCATGCATGAACATTAAACGTTCATATAACACAAACCTCGGATATACTGTTAAGGAATTAAATAGGCAGTACATTTTATAATTTTTATTAATAAAAAACCTAAAATTTATTAAAAAACTTGATAAAATTATGAGGGCTACACACATTTTTAGAGTGACTAAGCCCCCCAATTTACGCCTATGAAAATAAAACATAAGATCAATTGTAAATTTAAACACTTAACCTAATGTAGTGTTTTTGGTGTGTATCAAATTTTTTTCATAAAATATTCAGTTTTTATTTGACTGTTAATCCTGAAAATGAATTTTAATCATTTTAATATATTCGTCGTCGCAGCAACGAGAGCAGTAGAATTGATAAGCGGCGGATCGAAGGACATAGTGACATACATAATATTATATTTTATGATATTTTGATCGCGTACGTAAAAGCTGTCTTAAAAGTACTTGAAATTTTTTGATTATAACGTTTAAGCCAACTAACCAATCTACTTGCCACTTGCGAGTTAATTTGTTCGCATCAGCACAATATTTCTGATAGATTGATAATTTATACGATATGTCAATACGATTATATAATATATAATATGTTCAGCCGATTACCCTGTAGAGCAGGCCGATGGATTAAGAAGAAGTCATACCCGCATGTGCTGTCTCTGTCTTACTAACGTACATCATGGAACATTTTCGTTTTGTGATGTTAGCTTTAATTAATACAGTATTACAGTAAATTATTTATACATTACCAAATTTAAATTTAAGATTGCTATCTAGAAAATATTATGCTTTTATTGATATTATCATTTTAAAGATGTAATATTTTACCTAGCTGTATAACACACTTTAATGATCATGGTAACTTATTTATATATGATATAAGATTATTGTTGTTTTTATAGTAGGTATTAATTCTATTTTAATTTATATTATACAACAATAATACTCTCATTAAAAATCCAAAATACGCAACTGAATCCATGACTTCCTTTATTTAATATAATAATTCTTTCATACTTATATGAAATCTGTTTTTCGAGCAGTCAGTATCTTCTATGTTTGCTGACTTTTTACATAGCGGAGGTCATCAATCCATACCATATTTTCATTAGTTGTCTCCATCATCCAATTCCTATCTTTATTTTTTAAATAAACACTTCTTTAATACAAAATAAGTCATTAAAAAGAATAACGTAAAAAATCAAATAATAATTAGTCAAATTTCTTACTATAATTAAACTAGAAAATACATTAACAAATTGGATATATTAATTTATTGTATGATAATTAATGACCACTTTGTTCATAAAGTATAATATAAAATATAGATACTAACAACTACAAAATAGATACATAGTCATATTTTAACGTTAAATTACTGAATATTAAGTTTAGATTTGAAGTATGACAAAATAACACGAGCAGCAGATTCTTGAGCATCAGATACACTTTTTCCAGATCCTGAAATCACAATTACTGGAATTGTATTAACCTGCATCATAACTTCCACTTTACCTGAGAAAAAATGTAGTAAAAATAAAATATCAACATTTTGTAATTTAATATATTGCATACCAGAATTGAAAGAGACTGTCAAACATTTTAAAGTAATATCTTCTATTTTTAAAATTGTATTCAAAGTATCAGAAGCTGTTGAGTTTTTCTAGATAATAATAATAATAATAATAATAATGAAATATTAATTAATAGCACTAAATAAGCTATATTATTCAAAATAATATGTTACCTTTATTTTTTGTAAATGTGTTATTTTAGGTGCACCTGAATCAAAAAAAGATTTCAAATGAGTCACTGATTCATGAGATAAAGCTAATTTAGTAAATTTAATGCTGTGCGGAAGCTCATGGTGCTGTATTAAGCTTGGATCGTTATGAATTTCATCTTTATATTCATATTCATTTTTCCAAATTTGTTTAAAATCTTCTGATGTTAATTTTTCTATTTGCTTATACATTAGGTAAGCCGCTTGATTTTTAGCTACTTGCTTAGATATACCTGTGCCTGTTTAATAATTTGTTTTTAAATTTATATTTAAAATCATAAAAAATAAAAATATTTACCTGAGCATTTGTAAATTGATATGGAACACACAACTCTAAACTCTGCTTTGTGTTTCTTTAATTTGTCAACAGGAAAAGTGTAATTGGGAAATGGACAACGGCGGGCCATACATAATTCCTGCAGGGAACCAACAGGATTTAAACTGATCTCAGACTGTGAACTACTATCGTCTCTGAAAATAAAAATTTTCTTTTCAACATATCTATCTCACTTTACATTACATAAAGTTTACATACTTTACTGAGAATGGCAGAAAACCATTACTATCGGCACACATTTTAGAGCTTTTGCTGAAACAATAAATTTAACATTTGAGTAATTGTTTTTACTTACAAATAAAATTCACTAACTATATTAGAGAATTAAAAGAAATTTTAGGGAAGTTGATGTCATTACAAAATATTGTGTCTTTGGAGTTTTTGTTGAAAACAAAATATAAACTTCAAAAATATTTGTAGTTAATAATAATAATAATAATATATTTATTAACAAATAAACAAACAAACAAAATAATAACTAAAACAATACATAGCAGGTTTGCAAGCGCATCAAATAAGCATAGGTATGCTTATAAACGGATGAGCTGTGTTCATGTTATGTATATTATAAAAGTAAACTAAAAAAAATTAAAACCAAAATTTTGAGTACATAACAAGTTGACAAAAAAAAAAAAAAGACATAATATTATTGACATTTACAGTCAGGATAAGATATCATATAGATATGTTTCTTATAACTGTTTAAGTTATCAAAATTAGCTAAGTTAATATTATATTTCCGTAATAAAAGAATACCTTTAATCATTGGGTTCTGTGTTATAAAATTAGTATTATTATGTGGTACATTTAGATTACAGTTGCTGTTTATTCTAGTATTATAACAATGCAAAGGCTGAAATTGACTTATATTTACTTTAAACATATACAATAAAATCCCCCTTTCATAAACTTTCAACTCTAAATAAATTAAACAAGTAGGATACGATTTTGGTTTTCCAAATACAATTTTAATCGATAAATTAATAGTAATAAATATAACATTAACATGTATGGAGTATGTACATCCCCATATTGTAATACCGTACGAGAAAACTGATTGCACAAGACCTAAATAGATAACTTTTAGAGTTCTAATCCAACATATTTTTGAACAATCGGAACTTATATAATAACTTTCTAAGAAGACTATTTACATAATAAATATGTTCAATAAATTTTAGTTTATGGTCAAATTTTACTCCAAGATGTTTAATACAATAAACTTTATCTAAAGGTAAACAATCACAAAGATGATTAAAATTTTTAAATTTATAAGAGTGCACACACGGGGAAAAATCAGTATCTTTAATATATGAACTATTCGTAATATTAAAGACAATATATTTAGATTTAAATAAATGTAGCTATAAATTATTGTTATCACGTTAGTCTTTAACTGCAGATAAACAGTTATTAGCTATTTTGTATAAATTTTCATGGTCATGACTTTTAATCAGAATAACTGTATCGTCTGCAAAACAAAACATTTCAGTATTAAGCTTTATATTTAAAAGTCTGTTTATGTATATGATAAATAAGACAGGGTCAAGTACTGTACCTTGAGGTACTGAGAAACAATTTGTCTTTTTTCATCACTAAGTAATCCGTTTATTCTTACTTTTTGAGGTCTGTCAGAAATAAATGGTTTAATTATCTAATTAATCTCAACGCCCTGGTCTCACTACAAGATCACCACCCTCAAAATGAAGTAATCCAACTAACCAAAGACCTCATTTCCTCATCGAAAAACAATATTAAGTTTATGTGGGTCCCTTCTCACATAGGTATCCCCGGGAATGAAAAAGCCGACCAAATGGCGAATGAAGCGGTTACATCCACAACCTCTACCTTCATGAATAAAATTCCAAATAAAGATTTCACGAATGAAGCCAATAAACAGATTATAAAAACATGGCAAAATCACTGGGATTCTATTCCCGTCAGCAACAAACTCAGAAACATCAAAAAAACTGTGTTCAAACGGCCATATTCTGAGAACGCAACCAGGAAAGAACAAATAATTATAAACAGAGCCAGAATAAGTCATTCCCACATCACTCATATTTGATAACCAAGGAGTACCCCCTCGTGTGACACATGTAAAACTCCCCTTACAATGGAACACATCATTATTATCTGCCCCAAATACTCAACCGCGCGTTGTCTTCTCAATAATCCAAGATCACTTAAAGAAGCCCTCAGTCAATATAACTCCGTCAACATTTTTAAATTTTTCAAAACAATAGATTTTGATAAAAAATTGTAAATATTAAAATTTTTTCATTGTACCCCTAGAATAATAAGATGTCTCCTTTTATATTGTAAAACTATAACTTTTTGTAATTATAGACTAATAATCTTTGTAATTGAAACTTATGTCAATAAAAAAAAAAAAAAAAAATGGTTTAATTAAATTTAGAGCATTGCTTCTTATGCCATTATATAGTAATTTTCTATTTAACAAACTATGATTTACTGATTCGAAATCTTTTTTGAAATCGAGAAAAATGCCAAGAACTTTCAATTTTTTATCTAAATTACCATGAATAAAATTAGAAGTTTTAGTTAAAGGATCAATAGTGGACATATTTGAGCAAAAACCAAATTGATGAAAAAAAATTATGTTTGTCCAAAAACGACATTAACTTTGATTTGATACATTTCTCAAAATATATCTTGGAAACTGTTAAAAATTAAAGCAATAGGTCTGTAATTTACGCATTGTTTTCGATCACCAGACTTATATTATAGTATTATAATAGTTTTTTGTAGGTAAAAGGAAAATTTCTTGAACTAAACGATCTATTAAAAATAATTGACAATGGGAATGAGATAGAGTCAGCTGTTTTCTTTAAAATAAAGTTAGATAAACCAATATTATAAAATAAGGATATATCGGGTATTTTCTTTATTAACCTAGAAATTTCTGAAGAATCAACCTGATAGTTACTAACCTAACCTATGAAAGTTTTTGTTCATATCATTCCAATTTAGTTTTTCAAAGTTATTTATTTGAATATCATCAAAAATATTTTTACCAACATTTGCATAATAATCATTAAGTTAATATATAATGTCAGTTTTATCAGTTAAAAAAGATTTAGTAGAACTACTTTCAATGCAATATATATGAGTTTCCTCTTTTTTGGTTGAATATGTTGTTTCATTTATTAATTTCCATGTATTTTTATATTGTTTTTAGATAAATAAAATAGATATTTGTAATATATACGAGATTATATTTTATTTTTTTAAATTTATTTTTGGATATAATATATTTTTTAGAAGAACTGACAATAAATACATTAATTTAAATATTTAATTTATCTATTAAGACATCAACATCACAGCCAAAAAGAAAGTTATACCTATTAAAGGATAATAATAATTTATTTAGGTGAGAAAAATTAATTTTAAGTCTGTTAGCATTATTAAGTGTATCATTAATCATTATCAATATTACATTTTTCAATAAAATTATCATTATTGATGCTAATATCTAAACTATAGTGATCTGTTATGTCAGTTTTAATAATATACAAGGATAAATTTGAGACATTATTTATAAAAATATGGTCTATACACAAGTTTGATACATCAGTTACTCTCGTAAAGTTATTAAATGAGGCTAAGATATTTAAGTAATCAGAAATATCACCAGAATTATCCAATATATTGATATTCATATCACCACACAAAATAACCACATAATTACCAGAAATATTAGATAAAAAATGATCTAGACTAACCAAAAAACTATAGTAAGGGAGGGATATATAAATCAATTACTTTATATGCTTTAAGGTTATAAATAAAAGTTAGTTCTAGAGAATTACATTCAGGTATTAGATTTAAGATAACATCATTTATAATTATATTGTCTTTTATAAAAATTGAGACACCATCAGCTTTATTTAGTGTGCCTAAAGAATGAAAATAATTATAACCATCAATGCATATATTTAAGTTACATCAAATTAAAATGTTTCTTATATACTGAACCTAGATTTCATTTTTAAGCCAACAATCTGATATAAATTTGATAGTCGATAGACATCTAATGTTAGTTCACTTCATAACTATTAATAATATTGAATGAGAGAAATTATACAATATATTTTTGACCTGAAAGAAGCAACATCTTTTATGATTATAGACCGTCAAATTAAATTTTAAGAAAAACTGCTATTTATATATTCTTTTGAGAAGGATGATGCTTAATGCTTGAGTATTCTAGTATTTGAAGAAAAGGACTATTTGCAATACATTTAAATAACAGAATACAACTAGTCAAAACGAATAATTTTTTCAGTAATTCTTTAATAATAATAATGGATTTTCTGGGTTCACATATTTATATTAATGGTGATATTGATTTGAAAATAGATGGTAAAATTATATCTTACATTGATGATACAGTAATATTGGTTAAGATAGTTATGTACAATGTATATAAATCTTCTAAATTTTGTCTAAATATAATTAAAAATTAGTTAGATAATAGCTCGTTGGTACTTAATTTAGACAAATCTAAGAGTGATCATTTTCGCTTGTCAAATGCAACTAAAAATGTTGTTGAGCTATTAATTATTCATACAACTAACTGTTCAGCCTGATACTTTACAATTTCCAGGTATTAAAAATATTAATATAATATTTGGATATGATAGTTGATGCAGTACTTAATGAGTTGCAATGTAAACATTAATAGAAATATTTTTTTAAAAAAAAGCATTCTTAATCCACAAAAAAATATTTTTAATTTAAAAGCTCTTTTCTACAAACAAGTAATTTAATACATGTCAAAAATTGATCCATCATCTTTTTAAGTACGGCATGGTTACAATATTCATTTAAAAACACTAAGCAATTTAAATTATATAAAAGTAAATAAGAAATTTGAAAAAATTAATACTAAAATGTCGGTGTTGACTTGTATAAAAAATTTAACAATAGATATAAATAAATTTAAAAACAAGATTTTTGTAAAATATATAAATTAAATTAATTTAAATAATATTTTTTTTTATATACATTTAATTTCATTTAAATTGTTACTGTTACACTAAGATCTTCAGATTTCATAATACATTTTAAATATATTTTATGGACTGATCTTATAATTATAATTAAATTAATAGTAATTCATATTGTATTACACTATTTTAGTTTTTTTTTTTTTGAACTTGCCTACTCCCAGTGAAGAGCTTTGATTTTTAGAAAGGTTTTTAATCATATGTAAAATTAATTTGGATTTTGAATTTTTGTTATATTATGATATTGTTATTACTATAAAAATTAATTATACTATTAGTATTACAGTAGGTTAATTTATTTTTTGCTAGAAACATTGAAGATATTTATAAAATAAATTAAATTATAGTATTTAAATATTTTAATAATATATATTTATGCTATAAGTGATAAGTCTATCGTCCGTAATAAATATTGTTGTAATTAACTTTTGAGTAATTATCACCTTATCGTAATATATTAATATAGTGTACACAACTTAGATTCACAATATAGATAGTAAGATAAATAATGTTTTTAAATTCATCTACACATTTTAAGAATGCCATTATTTTTTTGTAAAATTCATAATATACAAAAAAGTCTACAAATAATGTTTTGGATAAATTGGAATTATAACAAATATATGATAATATTATAATATAATTTAAACGTAATAATATTCAATATTCATCATTAAAATATAATCTCATTATAAACTTATAATGAATCTTTACTTCTTATTAAATTTTCAAATCTTAAATATAACAACAATATTTTTTATGAATTTCATAAAACAAAATAAATTGTTTGTTTTTGAGATTTCGACAAATTTTATCAAAATTTATATCGATTTTCGACATTTTTTAATTGAAAAATTAAATAAATTAACGAATTATGAGAAGCTTTATATTAAATTTTCAAGCATATCCACTTGACGAATAATTTTAGAAAATTCTAGAAAAAAAACTAAACAAAAATGAAAATTTCGGTCCAATATGCTATCTACTGCACGTTTGATGGTGTAGTATGGTATCTGCTATTTGCCGTAAATATTGTATTATATATAATATTTATATTGTTTTTGCGTATGGAGTGAAATGTTTGACACCCTTTTTTTGTACATCGATTATACATTGTTATCAAAATATTACCTTCTTAATCACGTTTTCGACTATTTTTTAGAACTTCTTTCAACTCACCACCACAAATTGTTTGATTTTTAATTTTGGTACATGTTTGGTCAGTAACCACGTATTATTAAAAAATTTGCGCACATCTCTTAATTTTGAATTATGTGTTGATAAATAAAACTCATAGTTGACGGACTCATAAAAATAATTAATTAAATAAAAAAATTACAGTAAAACCATAATATTATAATCAACACGGCTCACAAATACACACAATTTTTTTTTTTGTATGAAGCCTATGATAAATTATAAAGAGGTACAAATATAATACAATTTTGAATTTCAATAAAAGCTTAATCTTAATTGCAAAATGATAAAATATATATAATATATCCAAGTATATGATAATATAAGATTTACGGTAGATATTATATTAAACTATCATAAGATTACGGTAGATAGCATATTGGACGAGTACCCAATCAAATATTTACGGTTATTCGTTTTAGAGTTGCACGAAAAAAAATTGATTTAGTTGGAATTCCGTTCACCGGAGCGGAGAGTTTAATATGAAAACTTACTATGAAACAATAAAATTTAAATATTACCTTTATTGCAAATGGAACGAGTAGTCGACTGATTAGAAAATAGAAACACACTGAACAGTGAAAGTGAAAGTGCTGTATGATCGCGTATCGATACTATCGATTGTATTTTGATAACGTTAACGTCGTAAACAGACAACCAAATCACTAAGAATTCGATAAATATTTAAATCCAAGAATTCTAGTTATAAATGTTATAATACCTATATTAAATGAAATAAGAATGACGACGGAGAAAGTATTGATAAAATTATTAATTAATTAAAAAGTATAAAATTGAAGAATACCTATGCCGCAAAAGCAAAAAAAAAAAACTCAAAATATGTATTTATTTGCAAAATAAAATTACAAGATTAGTTTAATGTTTACATAAACCGTTTTGTGATTGTGCAGAACAATTATTATGCAAATGCTACAAATGCTCTAGTCACGACCAATCGTTTCGTCGAAATCATAATAATTATAATTTTTTACTTACATACGCACGATTCACCAATGCCGAGTCATTACTACGCGAGTCACTTCCACCACCAGACATAATCGGTCGGTTATTATTATACGGATTACACCAGGGAACACGATACGTAGAAACTTGTACGTCTCCCTTCCGTGCACCGAACCACGACGTATAGAGAAGATAAGGCGATAACACTTGGCTTTGCCAGGAGAAAAAAAGTAGCTTATTTTTCGACGGCAATTTTCTAGTTAAATTAATATGCATTGGCAGCACCACAAGCTTCGAATTCAAATAATAGCAATATAGCCAGCCGCTGTGCATTATAATATTATATAGTAATGTAATGAGTGGATAAATAAATATTGTATTTCAAATAAAAAATATCTGTGTCTGCCTATGCACATTTTATTGGTATTTTAATGTAATATTTTAACGTAAAGTATTCATATCGCAAATCACATTGACTAATGACTTATGAAATATTTTATTCAACTGCCTAGAAGTTGGTAATTGAAAATTATAGCAATATTGTTGATTACTCGAATAACTTTTTGATCTGTAGTTTTATACACTCCTGGAATTTAAATTTCAAAATTTGTCATTATATCATCTGATTGAAAATGAAGTGCACAAACAAAATCCTTAAAACAAATTTTTCTATCTTTTCACGGAATCTTCCTTTCCCAAATACTTAACATTTCAATATCCTATAATAGTTATAGTTCATATGACAATGTGTCAAATACCTAGTTTTTAATGTAATATTTTAGTGTCACTTACAATATATTTGTTTTTAATTTAAATTTCAAATGTTTATCTGTCGGTTGTCTTAATTGTGTAGAATGTTCATATGCATAAAATATTTTAAGGTACCACCGATATGTTTATTTGCCATATAGTTATAAGTGTTGTGGCTTATAGATTTATTAGAGGGAAAAAAGCAAATGTGTTATTTAATTAAAACTATAATTATATTCCAATCAGTTTATAAAAACATGAAACTTAAACTTAATAATATGTACATATTATAGGAATATTAATATATTATAATAAAGAAAAATTAGTATATTATACATTTTTACAAAAGTTTAAAATTTGATGAACTCATGTACCTATATAATAATTATAAATTTATTTTATTTATTTTAATTTATATGATTGTATGTACAAATAATTTAGCAAAGTATATAAATTATTAGTAGGTACCATATAATAATATATATTATTGTGGATTAATGCTCTTTAGTAATTATCTACTTTATATTAAAAAAATTATATAAATATTGTTAATACTTTTGGAGCTCAAAACACTGAAGTATTTTTCCTTCACTTCCACTAGCGCATCCTAAATAATAGTTACTTTCATAAGGTGTGAGCATTCTTGTATGATTTAAGTCTTAAGACTAAGTTAATACTGTTTCGATTCTTTT
Organism: Rhopalosiphum maidis; assembly: GCF_003676215.2. Taxonomy (NCBI): domain Eukaryota; kingdom Metazoa; phylum Arthropoda; class Insecta; order Hemiptera; family Aphididae; genus Rhopalosiphum; species Rhopalosiphum maidis. The sequence goes on along the minus strand of NC_040880.1, from coordinate 241,530 downwards.
TATTTTTGAGTGTGCTTTTACCTCTTTTATCGGGTGTCATTTTTTGGATGGGTGAATGAACTTTTTATGTGCAGATTTTTTGAATGAATTAAGGTGTTTCTCCAAATATATTTAAAAAACATAATTTGCAGATAGGTAACAATCAATTCATTGTTATTAGGAATAAAATATTTGTAAGTAATCTGTCAATTTTTTTGCTTCTCAGAGGTATCAGTTCTTTTCCTATTAGCAATTTTCTTGGTAAAAACTATGAGATTTGCTATGTAAGAAATTTGTCTATCATAAGATTTTAAGGATCAATACGCATCAAATAAAGTTTGTTGTAAATTGTGGTCAATTTTTTGCTTACATTTAGACATACAATCAGTGAATGGTTTTAGCATCCTTGCTGGAATAAGCTTTCCTTGTTGTGTAATATATTCTTTACCACTATTCATTTTTGCTTTTATATTTTGTCTAAATTGTCTAGTGATTACTTTTATGCTAATCCTCTTTTTTTTATCAACACTCATAACAACATCTAAGATTTAAAAAAAATATATAATATTAAAGTTACTTAACAACTTTTAAGATTTTCATACTATATTTTTAACATTAATACCTGATTGAACATGTTCAGGCATTCCTAATAAAACACTAATAATATCATCACTATAGTTCTGTTCTTGTATCACAATCTCATAGTTCTCTCCGTTTAGTATTTCTATATTATTATTATTTTGACTATTATCAGGATTAGAATCACATTGATTTACCTATTCCTAGCCACAACAATATATCAAAAGATTATAAAAATAACAAGTTGATATTTTCATGTTAATGAAGTTACAATAAGTTTCTATTAACCAATACATATATTTTTTTTTTTTGAAGTGTCAATCTCATAATAATTTTCAATTTGTTTGATGTATTGAATTACATTTTTCTGGTTATAAATAGAACAATAATATTTGTTTACAATTGAATCAGCAAAGTTAGGTACTTTTATTTTAAAATAAATAACTATTATTAAAATACAAAAAGTATAAAATAAGAAATCTCACTTTCACATATTCTTGAGAAGTAACATTAAATTCATTAATTAAATTGCGATGTATTGGTATGGTAACATTTAAAGAATCTTTTATATTAATATCTAAAATATAAATAAAAAATTTATAACTTTACTAAATTGTGTCTACAAATTTAGTATCATATGATTATAGTAAACAAAGTATTTTAGTTTACTTTTGGATAAATCACTTTAAATAAATAATATTAAATATTATTAAGTATTAACATATTAATGTTTTATTTATTAGATATTTAATACTGTATACTGATTATTTTATTATTATGCAATACATTGTATACATTTGTTTATGTACTTTTAAAATGTAAAAAGGAATATATATATATATATATATATATGTATATGTTGTACACACTGTAATTTTATTATTAAGTAGTTACTTTTGAGGCTATATGCACAATATCTTGTATTTGTGTTCTTGTTATTAAAATGTTTATGAATTGTGATCATAGATGACAAGTAAAAATTATTATTATTTTATTACCATTATAAACTATTAACTAATTGAACAAAATAAATAAATACAAATAATATTATTATATAGTAGTAAATAACAAAAGAATTCTTGTTGTATTTAATCTTAGATCTAAATAACTAATTAATAGGTAAGTAGATATTTAATAATTTACTATTACTAAATAATTGTTATAAAAAAATTACCTTAATTGCAAAATCTATAAAACCAAAGTAACAAACTACAATTAATAATTATATTATATTAATTTCTAAAACCATAGTATAAATATGGGTACTTATCAGATAATACATAATTTTATCGACATTCACTACTTATTTGTGACACTTAATATTTAAATCCTATAACAACAATGGTCATACTGATGATGATAAACTAATTGAAAAATTTTTTGAGAATAAAACTACAATTATTCAATCTTCTGATCACACAAATACTAGTTGTGACAACTCGAATCAAACAAAATCTGATGTTGTTGAACATGAAGTTGATACTTCTGATTATTATAAAAATAATGAACAAAGCAATATTGAACGTACTAATTCAAAATCCTCGAATGACTCTTGGAGAACTGCAATTTCTTGTGTCCAATATAGTACTGACACTGATTATTCAGAATGTGGTGGATGTGCCTGTAAAAATATTACACAAACATTTATGGAAGTTGATAAGTTTAGGAAAAAAAATGCATTAGTTGCTATGCTAAATGAAACAAGTAAATAGACTTTTTTAATCAGTCCATACTATTTTATATATTTAATTTTAAATCAATAATTTGTGAATATTATACATTATTTAAATGCTTGATATAAATGATTGTCAAGGAACAATTGTATTTGTCAAAAAAAAAGACTAGCTGATTTTATAGCAATCTTTCTATGTGAACTCAATTATCCAACTACAAGCATACATGAAGATCGTAAACAGCTAGAACAAGAAAAAGCTTTAAGAGATTTTAAAACCAAAAAAATGAAGGTCTAAGTAGGTACTGCTATGGCTGCTAGAAGACTAGGTAAATTTAGTTTATATTATACTACACCCTATGGATTTTCAATAATTTACAAATTTGTTTCTATTCTATCGTGACAAATAGTTTTATCTATTACACATAGAGAATTACACCATTATTGTTGAGATAATATTACAAAATCATTATTTTAATTAACTACGTTTATGTGCATATGTTAAACCTTCATACTTAAAAATATATTCATTTACAATTAGAATAAGTATTATTGTATGCTCAATAAAGTACTGACACAAAAACTAACTCTTCTAGACATCTCATTAAAACCGTGTTCGTATTACATTATGAAATTGTCTATAAATATATCAATAAATAACAATTAGTTACTGAAAATGTATATATTTATATTTTCTATGTAATATTTTAAGTCATTGTTATGTTTGCTAAAAATTAGAATCAGATGTTGATATAAATTATATCAATATATTACATTTTTTTGACAATGTTTTCTTAAATCTTTTGTATTTCATATTTACTAATTAATTAATTATACTTAATTCATGAGATAGCTAGATTTCAAATGCATTATATAACTTAATATTTTATTATTGCATGTATTTTTATATAAGTATAATTGATTTACAATGTTTAGAAACAACTTACAGAGAGTAGAATACACTTATACATTGTTAAAATTTTATGTTGAAATATACCCATCAACCCGGCACAAAGTACTTTATAATATCCGATTACAAAAACGGTACACCGCGCCCAAATCTGTGTTCTTTAAGCATTTCGATAAAATTGTAAATTGATGGGTGCGAAACTTGTAGTGTAACAAGTATGTACAATATTGAATCAGGTAATATAATATATTTTTACGCTTTTATCCCACTCGTTAGATACAAAACTACAAAGCGCAAAACGAATTTTCGTTTTTAGTCTATAAAAAAAAATAGACGATTTGCGTTTTTGAGTTTCACCAGAAAAATCTAGTTTTGTAATCTGTTTATGGTTTTGATAATATGTATGATACATACATAGAAAATATTTTTATTTTTATTTTCAAAAATATAATATTCTTAGTAAAAACACTTTTTATATTTTTAGATATATTGCCAGTATTTTTATACGTATAAATATAAACATAACATAATATATTGTGATTGTGAATGTATTACATTAATGTATATATTTATATAGTTAAATCAAGAATCATATCTTATTTATCAGCTGATAAAATTGTTTTTACCAAATTTTACTGATTTAAATTAAAGGTGATTGTTTTACTTTTTTTAATTATTAACATATCTTTAAAAATATTAAACTTATAGATAAGTTTTTCATGTTTTTACGGATATAAATGTTCAAAATCCATATCAATTTTAAAAAAATGTGCGTGCATACATGCATGTATTATAATTATAATTTTTTTTATATAATATGTTTATAATATAAAAATGATATTGTGTAGAATTAAATATAATTATTATTATCTTATATGAATTTGCAACAATTTAAAACAGATTCTATACAGTAAATAATTTATATATAGTTTATAGTTCAACTTCCGAAAACTTTTTTTTTTTTAAAGCTGGACGTTTAAAGTGTTTTTATTGTTACTTTGGTTTTGCTAACGATAACTAACAGTTTCTGCTCACAGAGCCACAGAAAAGTAGAGGTTCCTACTTAGAGTAAAGAGTAACAAAAATAATAAAAATAAAATAAAATAAAAAACTGTGTTAAAATGCGTGTGAATAAAATACACGGGTAAATGAATGTTGAAATCCGTGTACCCACGTGTTTGCGTCTTAGAGTATTAAAACTTATTATAATCGTCCCTTTCATTTTTTTAAATCTCAAAATATCTACTTCAATCCATCTAAATAAGTTGGCGGTTAGTTGAGTCCCGAGTATAAAAAGGTAGTAGGTAAGTTGGGTCCCGGCTATAAACCATTGGCGTAACTAGATCTAAAATATTAAAAAATTTAAACTCTAATACTTTGTATTTATACAATTTATTTTTGAATAATTCTTTTTTTGTGAACAAACTATTACAAGTATAATCTGAGACTCTGAGACAGATATTAAATTACGAAGTACAATACAAAAAAAGAAAATTACGCTCAGTCAGTGCCGTAACTGGATTACTTGAGGCCTGTGTGCAAACCAAAATCTAGAGACCCTGTGTGGCCGTATTATGCATTGTTTTGAAGTCCTGCAATATAGTATGAGGCCTGTGAGGCTGTGACCCGTGTGCGGTGTACACTCTGCATACCTGACATTTACGGCACTGCGCTCAATAAAGAAAAACACAATGGGAAAATAACGAAATACTTGTATATTAATAATATTGTTAAATCAAAATGTGTTAAATGTTTATTATTTAAACATGATATTAATATGTACTTACATTTTTTCCCAGGACTCAATATTTAATTATTTATACCAAATATTATTTATTTACATGATATTATAAAAACCACATATATTTTTATTTATACCATTCGAGTATATTATTTATTTAGAACATAATATTATAAGAACCACAATATACATTTTAGTTTAAATATTTTTTTCCCGAAACTTAACTTACCTACTATTTTTTTTTTGGCTACAACACGTTTGGGCACTAAAATGTAAAATGTGTATACCTTTGTTTAAAAAGTATACAAAATATGTACATACATGCATAATATATGTATACAAATATACATATAATCAAAATAATATAAGTAATATAAGTAATAAAAATATACAATAATGTAGCTACAAAGTGTTATGAAATACATAAGTTATTTATACTCGTGTTAAATAAAAAAAGTTATATTATATTAATCAAAATATTGAAGGTATCAAGTTTTATATATAAAAAAAAAATATATTATCTAATTATAATATTTATATTTTATTTCCTTGATAACGAATTCCCATAATTTTTAAGCATTCAATTAGTGTTATGTCTCCTTTGTCATAAGCATTCCAATTATTAATCAAAAAATTCCTTTTAAGTTCAGCCTCTTTTCTAGTGTAATTGAATTGATTTTTTTTTATACTATTTATTTTTAATGCAGTTTCTGCCTGAATGTTAGTTAGAACGTCTACTACATGGTGTATGTTTGGATGCGGATGGTAAAATTGTGCATTGTGAAATGTTTATGGAAAGCTTCGGGTCCGTTGGTTGTCCCAGTATTATCTATGGGAGTTTCTGCCCAAATATTTGGTAGAAATTGAGACTCTTCATTAATATAATTTTCTAAAATACAATCAGTAAACGTATGGTTATCCGTAGAAGCTATAGAAATGAGCTCAACAAAACCATCATCAACTTATACAGGTGGTAAGAATGCTAGACCAAAAATATATTTTAGTTATAACCCTATTTCCGTATTATTTTTATACTGATTAAGTAAATAATTATTTGATTGGATTTTACGATACCAGCTTTGACCCAAATGAAATTGGCACGCAATAATTTGTACAGTTGTAAACGATTCTTCGATTGCAATATGTGCATTTTTTTCAAAATCCAAATATATTTTGTTAATTTGTATTTCTTTGATAATTAATTATTTACAAAGTTCTTTATTTAATGGCCACATTTTTTTATATTTATCAGTTGATTTCGAATTTAAAAAAACAATAAATCAAAGGCAGATTGTTTTGTGTAATGTGTGGATTTTATATAGTTGATGAAAATATGACGGACAATATGTAAAAGTACCATCAGCAAAAATTGACGTATTTCACACAACATAACTAAATTTGTATAACAAGTGAATATTGATATGCTTTCATTATTTTTCATAAAACGAAATTGTTCTTTATTATTAGCAATGAAATCGTTTTGATTTGAAAACAATTGATGCTTAGCCTCGTCTATTGATCTAAGAATAGTTAATATTAGTTTTTGCCTAGCTTCATACATAGATTTCCTGAATAAACGCACATCTGAATGACTTATATTAACAGTAGTTTGATCTTTAGGTACTTTTCTGATTATTTTATTTGGTTTAGTTTTTTTGTGAAATTATTAAATCAAGATTCTCACAAATGATAGCCGTTACGTTACATTTACGATTTGTACATCTGAAGTGAAAAATTCGGTCCTTCAATTGTTTATTTTTACTTAGCTTATATCCCTGTATTAGAACACATAGTCTTCCTCGTTTTATTATAAATATTTCATCTATGGACTTCATGGTAAGAATATTTACATAAGCAACTACGGCACTTCACACTCGACAAGCGACTACGGACTGATTGTCTGATATGGACTTATGGTGAAATAAGTATGAATAGGTACCTATTGTATTTTGTTACACTATTAAAACAACTATGGAAAATAGATTTTCGATATTTTCGATAACGTCTGTGATTTTGCATTTTATCGCTTTCCACTATAATATTTATTATCGTAGGAAGTCCCGAATGCGGTTATTATTGTCGTGCTCGTGTAATGTATGTGACCGCTCCGCTTTTTTTTTACTTAGCTTCGCACCACTAACGTAACGCTGGATTTAAGGTGTATACAGATATACAGTATATACTTACCTATATGATTTTGATACATATGTATATTTATATAATATTTATACATATATTATATAAATTATAATTTATATATAAATATATATATTACATATATATATTTATACATATATATATATATATGTATGTATATATATATTATGCATGCACAAATAAAAATTTAAAATTTGCGTACATAAAAAAGTATAAAATACGGTGAATGGGCTCCTTCTCTAAATACGCTCCCCAAAACAACAAACAATTATTATTGGTGCAAAACAATTGTAAATTTAAATATACAGTGGACGCCGCTTAAAAGACTCACTTTGGGACTAGCACAAAGTGGTGAGTCTTATAACTGAATGAATCTTATAGGTGAAGTGGGAAAAAAATGTATTACATTTTTATGAATTTTATTTAACTATATATTTTGCTTTAATTTTAATTTACTTTAATACATATTATATATCTATTACCTATTGAATAAATTTAAAAATTCTGATAAAAAAATTAAAATACATATACATATACACACACATATATATATATATATATATATTATAAAAATTATTACATATTAATAATAAATTATAAAAGATTATATGATGTATTTATTATTTATGAAAAAAAGTTGTAATTTTGGTTTGTTTGAAGTATTACCTAATATTTCGAAAATATATTTCTCGTACTCATATTACAATACCTAACGATAATTGTGAAAAATGTGATTTGCTATAAAATTGTATATACATACACACATTAAAAAGCATGAAGTGAAACCAGAAATAATCCTAAAAAATATGTAATTTTTGAACACCAATTTATTTCTAAATTTTAATCATAAATGTTTATTTTTTACGAAATTTGAGTCTTATAAATTAAGTGGTGAATCGTATAACCGATTTTTTTCATAATGTATTTGGATACGCCCGGACCGGTCGAGACGATTTTGAGTCTAATAACTATTAAGCGACTGAACCTTATATTCGTGAGTCTTATACACAATCTATAGTTTACACCGCCTTACCAATACTATAACATAAAAAATTAATTAAATGATTAACGTATATGTGTTATCTAATCGGTTATGTACATTGTACATATAGTATCTATATATATATAAAATAAATTGTCGCAGTTTGTATAATTTTAATTTTATTTATTGACATAGTTTACATATCGACTTTTAAAAAAGGTGTAGTTTTGTCGCAGTTTACCATCTCCCATTGTCAGACGCAGAAATTGGAAACCCCTAGTAAAAAATCTTCATAACTGTTGAAAAGGACGAGCCGTATTGTAAAAACACGTATTATTAACTCGAAACGTATTTGTAATGCGCAGCAATACGTAAGAAATACGTAACATTGTTATATGCCTAAAGAGAAAAAAAGATAGCCGAAGGAAGTCTCCGCATGTCGCAGTGTCACCTGAAAGGTATTTTGAAATCGGTCGTATAGAGTGAAGGGCTGGCCAAAACATTTAAAAAAATCGATGTATTCTTGGATCACTGGCACAACCACATAATATTTAAACGCAAATGTATGAATTATTCAATTTACGAAATGAGTACTTATAATAGTCGTTGTTCTGTGGTTATTAATTAATATTTCGTGTGCATATAGTTCAGTCAGTGTAGACATAGTTGCGTACAATAAAAACGGCATATCGTACAGTTACTACAGGTATAACGGGTATAATAAAACCCCCGGCCTATAAGCTATAATATACATGTATAGATTTTATACTCGCTGAATGATAATTAATAATTTTTATAACAAAATATGAATGCGTGAATTAATAGTATGGTAGGTATAGGTAGTATGGTATAGTAATAACACCGACACGTGCGGATCCAGCCGAACGGATAGAAAATGAATTTATACCATATAAATGACGTCTGGGTGACCTTCATGCCGAATTTTGAAGTGCTGACTGACCACGATTGTACATAATAAAAAGCCCATTTTGAGAAGCACTGTACCGAACGAAACGCAGTTAGCCACCTCAAACGACCACGTATTGTCGTGGAGAAGATCGTCCCGTGATTTCTATAGCTGATATATATAATAGATTTTTTATTATATATATATATTATATTGAACACGGCGAATAGTGCCGAGTACATCACCACCACTACCTACTACATTGTGAACTGCCAGAAACCTTACCTACTCCCACCCCTATACACACGACCGTGCACACTTACTACAAGGAATTTTGTTTTTTTTTCGTCCTCGCTCACAGTATTACAGTGCACAGTGTTTGGTGTACAGGGAGAAAGCCAACTCGGTAAGTTAATATTATTGTACTATACTTTATTGATATATAATATTATTAAATAATAACAATATTAATAATAATAATAATAATAATAATATGTAATTAAATATTGATGCCTCAACGCCTGTATCTACAGAATGAATTTCGGCGGTCTTATGCAACAGTTTAATACTTTATAACGTTATGGCGACGTGATGGTTAATATCTATAAGAATTATATTATTATTATTATTATTGTTATTACAGTGAAACCTGTATATAACAGACAGTCACGGGACCAAAATCTGTTATAAATTACAGGTGAGCCTTAAAAATAAAATTAATCTACAAACATTCTGTTTAATGAAAAATGAAAATTTTGTTCGTGTATTATATTAATATTGTACATATATTATAATCGTTTACATTATTATTATATTATTAATTTAATTTTAATATTTCTTAAAAAATCTATATTATTTATTTATTTTTATATAATAGATTCATTTCTATTAAATTGTATTTCAACTTCATAAATTCAATAGGAATTCGCAATTAACGTTATCATAATCGGTGTCTAACGTATACCTAATTGCGCTCCATATTGACGCTGTTTTGTTATTAGTATATGATATGATATTAAATTTAAATTTGAACTAGGTTTATTGTCCGTTATGAAATCGTGGGTGGGTACTTAAGGTAGTTGCTTGAAAGGAAAAAAGTGCACGCCACCACTGGCTTTTATTAAGAGTACGCCATACCTGTATGTGTTATCTCTGTCTTACTAACGTACATCATAACAACTTTTCGTTCAACAGAATACATTTTGTGATGTTAGCTTTAATATTAGAGCACATTTATCTATTATCAAATTTAAAGGCAAGAATATTATCTAGACAATGGCATATGATTTTTATTGATATTATAATTTTAAAGTGAGTTATGAACATTTTAAAGTTGTAATATTTTACATAGCTGTAACTCACTTTAAAATAATAATATCATTAAAAGCAAGTGTCATTATATAGAAAATATTCTTACCTTTAAATTTGATAATAAGTATATTTACTCTAATATTAAAACTAACATCACAAAATGTATTCCACTGTACAACAATTTGTTATGATGTATGATGTTAAGAAGGCAGAGACAACACAGCGGGTTTGGCGTCCTCTTAAGTGCATAGAAACGAATGGGCACGTCAATATTCCATTATACGCGGGCTGCGTGTAGTGACCGTTTTATTTTTCACACTGTAGAAATGGCACTACTATACAAATATACAATATACCGATACCGGTCTGGCGCAGACTACCTCCGGCCATTTTGTCTTCGAAACAACCCAATCAAAATATTATATTATTTTCATACGTGTACTTATGCACACATACTACACAATACACGAGCCGCCAATGAGTAGTATTATTTGAATTCAATTATAAATCAATGTATACGATGAAAAACGATTCTGAGCGAAGACCAATTATCAGCGTAATTATTTAATATAACGTAACAAAATATTTAAAATGTTTTTATATTAATTTATGTTTCTATATATTTTTTAATAAACCGTATACGTTATGACGAACAGCTTAAATTAATTTTGAATAACAAACAATAATATAGTTAAAAATTAAGTCCATAAAAAAAAAATAATGTTTTTATTTTTTCTTGGATTAATAGATTATAATTTCCATATTATTAACTTTTTTTCTGTCCACCTACAACTGCAATATTAAATTATAGATATTAGGTACCTATCGCCTATCGGTATTAGGTAACCATTGCCTTCGTACCTATCGAATTTATTATAAAGCAGTAGGTACTTAAAATAAATACATTTGGGAGAAAAACAATTATTCACTGGTTTTTCAACAGTAAGACAAGTTGTACCAGGTTCCGCGCATGATAATATTATGTATTTACATATTAAAAAATAATTATATAAAGCGTTTGAAAGTCAGTAAAATCTATAGGAATAATATTTTTTTTGTATGTGATATGGGTAATAAAAATAAAAATATATAAAAATATGATATAAGGTTGCCGGTTCGGCACAACCAGTAAAAATATAATAATATTATACAGCTAAGTATAAAATAATAATGTATAATATAATTGTCGACTTAATGCCGATTGGTCACAACCAATTATACAACCCATTATTTATATAAAATATAAATAAATAATAATATAAAACTCACAATTTGTCGGTGCACCTATACAGCTATATAATAATTACACTCACTTACAAAACACTAAAATAAATATAATAAAAAATGTGGCGATTCACGCCTACTCAAAATATAATAAAAAAAAAAAACACTGGCAATTCGCGCCTGGCGATTAACCACTTCACTTTATTATTAATTTCGAAACGAGATGCGAAAGCGTACGATATGAAAAAGCGATTAACGAATTACGGTAGCCGTGCTAATAATCCGCGCACCAGTGAATTGGCGGCGGCTGATAGTGCGTCGCTGTAATCTACATTATTAAATAATACAATAATTCACAAAAATATAATACTAATAAAGTAATAATATAAATAAAAATAACAATTAATGTGCGTGTGTGTGTGTGTGTGTGTGGTTGGCTGGTGAAGCCCGTGAATTAGGCCTACCTTTTAATTAGTCCGATATAACGGTACTATCGGCGGCGGCGGCGCAAACACACGTATTAATTAGACTATACATTATAGTTTTTAATTATTATTATTATTATTATTTATTAATATATATATTATATAGTATATTATGTTGGACTGTATTTTTTAAAATACATTTACAAATTACAAGGGAGGGATAAACAGTAGCCGGCGGAATCGATGTAAAATCGATGGAATAAATACGCGCGACCGGTTAACCTACCGACCGACCTGTGTAACTTTGTGTGTGTATAGGTATGTATATAGCACTCGACAGGAGGTGGACAGGGTCGCCTAGCCAATACTGAGAGTGCTAGTGTGTGGGTGGTGTGTATATATGTGTAAGACTTAATACTAAATGACAAGGTAACTCTAATAAAATGGTAACGCAGTAGAAATTTGGTAAAAATAAATATAGTATAATATAATAGTAAATAATTTGTGGTCCCTTTCACCCAACAGCGAATATAAAAAGGCTAGGTATATTTAATATATAAATAATAACTAAAAACAATCCCTTTTGGGTTATATGAGAGCTATAAGGTATTAAGGTGACTATTACGGTTCTTTTGGCCTAACAGATAAATAATATGTTAATATAAAAGTGTAGAAATAATAATATGTGGCCCAGTAACTTCAAACTATTATGATTCGTAAAAATTACTGACAAAAATCAAATATACGAAAAAAAAAAATGCAATTACGTAATTACGTAGAAATCGGTGCTTTACAAATAAGTAATGTGTTGTGCGCCATTGAATAAGTATAAGTACCTATTCTCACGATGTTATGTACTTATATATTATACTTAAATTGTATATGACGAATGTAGTTATTAATTGGATTGGGAAAAAACTGCATTGACCGAGAAATGTTATCAAAGACAAAAAATTACAAGTCATGTAACGAAATGTTATTCATATAACGTGTTTTAATTGATATTTTCTTCTCTGACCAATAAATGTCATTAATTCCTAAGATCGGTGTTCATAGTCATAGATTATGTGTATAGGTCTCGGTGTATAATAATTAATAATTAAAAAATATTAAGTATGATTATAAGTTTATTATTATAATTTATTTTAACTGTTGTTATTATTGTAATTAGTTAAAATAAAATAAGGTAGAGAATAAGATAATGGTGAATGGCGAGTTAATTTAAGAATACCTAAGTTGTTAATTGTAATAATTTGATAATTTGAGATTAATATTATATTTGCGTAAAAGCGTATTAACATATTATGTTTAATTTGATATCTTTAACTCATTACTTAAATATTATTACTTAATAAGATATCTTAGTACGGGGATGAGTAGGAGAGTTTTTATTTATATATATATATAGTTTGAGCCAAATAAAGACCTTTTTTTTACAACCATTGAACGCAGCTCAATACATTTTATTCAAAAACATAATTGAAATATTTTTGACAAAATAATAATAATATTTTTTTTTAAAGTAGAAAATATTATCTGTTTGTTACCTATTATTATTTAAATAAATTGTTTTATCAGCCAAATTTAAGGAAAACATTTCAATTTTATAGTATTTATACGACAATGCTTGACATTGATTTAGAGCCCTGAATGCCAGAGCGCCGTTGCGGACTTTCGCGCTATATGTGTGTGTGGCATTTTAACCCATCTAGCGCCCTACACTTTGGGGGCTTATGGGAGGCGGCCGTCCCGTCTACCAAACGGTTATTGGTTCGAGTGATAGGTACACGTGTATTTACGTATGAAGAGTTTACCATTGTGTTTACCCGAATAGAAACCGTATAGAACTCCCGCCCGATCCGCACGACCAACTCTAGAATGGTAAACGGTCAGTTTGTACGGTCCATTGTTTAAACAGCATAACGCGGACACTTTGTACATTGTACAGTTGTACGGTCAGGTTAAATTTTAGATTGCAGAACGCGGACACTTTTTGCTATTGTATACATAATGTATATAGTTATAGACCTAAGTGTTAAGTGTATATAATGTAAACAATTAAAACGTAAAAATTAAATATAAAAAAAGTAAATTTTTTTAAAAATGTTATAAAATATTGTATATTACTATTAGTTAAAATAATTAGTTTAAATCAATTAAAAATGTGTACAATATAAATATAAATAAAAAATAATATTGAAAAAAAATCTATGTCAAAAACGAGAAATAATGTAAAACCACGTACATTACTCTGCCACCCTTCGTTGAGTTTTTTTAAAAAAAAACTATGTCACTAATTAGTATGCCATAATTTTGGAATTCGCACGATATTTTTTTACGAGTTATTTATAAAACAAAACCATGAGTGGTCTGGCGTAACTTTACCCTAGCCCCCCTCACAAAAGGCAAATAATCAGTTATTTACAATTTTTGTATTACCAAATATTAGCACGTCATTAGGTCGGTGGGCGGTTGTTCAAGGTTGTACAATAATTGGGTTATGTTTGTTTTTTATACATAGGTATACCTTTTGTTATATCGTGTTAAACTGTTATTACCTATTAAGTTTTTTATTAGGACGAATCTATATGTCCGTTGAGTTATTTATTTATTTTTATTCTCTTTTTACACAATAATAATTAATTGTACACAATTATTATCAATACTAATATTATATAGAGGAAAGAATTTATTGTTTGTTTGTATTGAATATAGGCTCCGAAACTAAAGAACTGATTTAAAAGAAATTTGGTACATAGATAGTTTAGACACTGAGAAAGGAGTAAAAGACATAGGCTACTTATTAATTTTAAAAAAGGCTGTAAGGGGTTAAAATAGGGGATTAAGTAAATTAATTAACATAACACTATGTAGAATGCACACATACACACACACAAATAATAATAATTATGTACAGTAGTTAGTCATTAAGGCCATTTTAAATAAATTTAGTTTAAGCAATTTAATATACACAATTATTAAATAATGGATTATAAATATTGTAGGAAAAGAAGAAGAGATATAATTTGTGTTACTACGCCAGTAGAATAGAAATTTAAAATGCCATAGAAAATCACCTAAATCTAGTTTCAAAACGTACTATCTCCTTTGATAAGTATATTATATATTCTCAGACTTCATCGATAACTATAATAAATAAATATATAATTATATTACACCGTACACTGTTATTAGGGTTTTTCGTGTATAATGCTGTTAGTTAACTTCATACTGTACAATCTCCAACCAAAATTTCCTTAAAACCAAGACAAAATATTGTCTTTTTAAGCAAAACACCGGGAAATAATCTTCCATAGCTATTTAAATAGGATAAAATATCTATACGGAGAAACATCTTTTTTTGATTAAGCTAGGTATACGTTTTTTCAGAAAATTTAGCGAACATGAATATTGTAGGTACATTTTGTAACTATTATAAACTCCTCATATATAATAGTATATACTATAAATGTCTTTAAGCATCATGCAGTGATTATATTATGTATTAATTATTATAATATTGATACACCAATAGCCGACGGGCGACGACGAATGTAATAACTGTTAGGAAACGGATTTAAATGTTCTAAAAAACAAAAAAAATACCTTTAATAATACCATTAAATAATGCACTCACATATCAAACAATTTTTTTTTTTAAATGCTCTTAAAATTATTTTTAACATTGAAAAAATTCTTATTCTTATTAAATATAAGTCTGATTGCATGTGTGTGTAATATAATATTATATAGGTACTTACCTAAGTGTGTCATCTGAACGTGTCAATATAATAATTTCGTTTGGCAAACCATATTATAGGTTGCGGCGTCGTAATATATATATTTGATCGGTAAAAACATAATAACAAATAATAAAAATAGAATTACGACAAGGCATTTGATTTTATTGTTTTAGAATGAATTATTTTAACTACATTTTTAGAAAATGTTCTCCATTCTTATAAAAAAAAACAGTTAAAATAAAAGTATTTTTATATATTGTTATTATTATATTATATTAACTTATACATTTTACAATTATACATCTGACTAGTACGCAAATAATATAATAATAATTTATAAGAAAGAAATATTTGATATTAAAATAATACTAGTATTTAATTTATCACTATTAGCATAATCAATTGCATTTAGCGTGAGATGTCATCTTTCTATGTTAGTATCAACTGTACAATGAAGGATTTTTAATGTTAATTTTAGTTATTAAACATTTTAAGTTATTATATCGGCGTTTTTTAATTATTTTAATAGATATAATTAATAATAATTTAAAAAATGAGTAACATAATGGTAAGTTAATAAATACATATTTTATTTTATGTAAAACACTTTCCGTTAAGGTAACAATTATGAACTGACCTACAAAAATGAAATATTACAAATTTAGTATGTATTGTTTTAGTGCAGATAATTTTTTTTTAAATAACATTCAATTTAAAATTCACTAATCCTATTAAATAATGTTAATATAATAAAACAAATATATAATAGAATTACAATGAACATTCCTTACTATTAAAATTAGTATAATTTGCTTAATTTTTGTAAAAACACAATTTTATTTAAATAATACAATTTAGTTTAGATTAGGTTAGATAATAAATGAAAAAATAATTTCTTGTTGTGTTAATTGTATATTTTATGATCGGTTAAAAAATTGTTTAATTTGTTTATTTTTAGAAAATCAATTATCTTTTAAACCTAGAAGAACATTTTATTGGATTTGATATCGATGATAAAGTATTGATAATATTTAAAAATAAGAAAAAATGTAAGTTTTTTAATCATTATATGTTCATACAGCTTTTATATTTAACTGAAAATTCAATGTTATTACAAATTGTATAAAAAAAATTTATATGGTTGTATTTAGTATTAAAAATGGAACTTAGTAAAGAAACAGGTGAGCCTATGGAAGTAGAAGAGCCAACTGATAGTCCATCCAATGTTCATAAAAATCATGTTAATAAAAAGAAACAATCTAAATCAAATAGTAAGTTAGAAAAATTATATTTGTAAACCTGTTTATTTTCTTTTGTTTTATAACATGAATAAAATATGTATATATATAATTTTTGTCCAAATTTAATTTACAAATATATTTATAAAAAATAATTGTACTTAAATATTGTTAAGAATTTTTTAATTCAAGTTCAAACTAACTATAATGAATATTGTATTTAATTTTCATACTTTAGCTATACAAATTGAAGATTTTAAAAATTTTTGTTATAAAATAGTTGCAGTTGGTAAATTTTTATAATGTTGACAAATTTTGTAATTATTTGAGCTTTAAATGCATATAAGAAAAATTGTGCATAATAATTGTACAATGTTTAAAAGAATAACTTATCTTAGGCCCTGTATTAATTTCTAAGAATTTAGACCCAGTGAATAATCAACTTTTATAGAAAAATAATTTAAATATTTTAATGCTTGTAAATAGCTCAATAAGTGTCTAAATATTTTTAAAATTATGTTCAAATTCTTTGAATTTTTTACATTTTGATGACTATTGTTTTTGAAATTAGGTATGTTGAATTTAAAATAATGAAAAAGGCTAATTTAATTAAAGATATTGTCACATTTAAGTTACTTTTACAGAATATAATTTTAAATTTCTATGTTTTAAAAAAAGTATTTATAAGAATTATTTATACTTTATTTTATATCCAAATGTCAAATAATAAATTATTTTTTTTTAATATTACATTCTATAGAAGTAATTGTTTTAAGATTTTTACACAAATTTTTATTAATTACCATTATTACTTACTAATAAAGAGTACCTATTATATTTCATGTTTGGTATATGTTTCATACTGTGTTAAAGGTTTTCTAAATATGAATAAACATAGAATTTAATTATAAATATTATAACGAAACAGTTTTGATATTATATTATATTATATTAGTTTTGTATCATGTTAATTGATTTTTAATGTTTTAGAACTTACCACTCCTACATTCAACTTAACTTCTTCTTACACTAGAATGCGTCATAGGACAGTCAGAAAAAATATATCTGATATCAGTGATGCTATTTTCAAAATCCCATTTGAGCATGGTACGTAAATTAATTATTTATAATTTATTTTGGTGGATTATCTGTGATAAATATTTTTCAGGATGGAAACGAGAATTAGTTTACAGAACATCAGGCGAATCTGCTGCTCTTAATGGGGCACATAAAAAAGCTGATGTATACTATCATTCTCCAAATAACCAAAAATTACGATCATTACGAGAAATTCAGGAACTATTGAATATTTTATCTGATAAAAGTGTTTTAACTATAGATTGTTTTACTTTTGTTAGAAAACCAATTGGTGTCAATGATAGATCAAAAGAACTGATCAGAGATGCACGTTTCATATCATTTAAGGTAATAAAAACAAAGCTTTATATGAACCTAGTCCCAGTATAACCTTTTATGACAAATTAAATCACAGATTTTTTTAGGGTATATACCAATAAGTTCAGTGAAATTTTAGGTATAATACTAATTGAATCCATGTTTTAATATTAATTGAGTACTGTCAAAAAGGAGTGTACAAAACAATGATAAGATAATTTCTAAGTTTGTGTAATGCAAGACAATTTAGAGAGGAGCTATTTGACCTCCCTCACAGTACTACTTTCAATTTGTATAAAATTTTTTAATTCTTATTCCTTGGTTTTATTAAGTTTGGAATGTTCGAGTATGGAAGCCAATGTGATTTTTTTACAATGGATCATTCAATTATGCACACAAACATATGACTCTTTATGCATATACTCTTTATATTTTATACATATAAATGTTAAAAAAACCGACCATTTGCATTATCTTTATAATTTTTAGGAAAACACTTCTGTTGGCGCTGTTCAATCTAAAAAATCTAAAACACCTACACAGCGCCCATCATTTGATTTTAAAAACAAAAAGTCTGCTAGTAAAACGAAAAAAAATTCGAAAACTTCCTTAAGATCAAGATCCAAAAAAGGTAAATATAAATATATTTTATTATTTAGCTAATCATTTAAACTTCTTTAAATGTAAACTACCACAAACATTTAATACAGGTAATAATGTTGTTATGTTCTAATATAAAATAATAAAGACCTAACAATTTATATAATAATTTACCACTTAATTAATATTTTAGTTTTAATTTTACTCTCTAGTAGCATTGACAAGTAAATACTTATTTCCCATATCTTGCAATCATACGAGTATGCAACTAGTAAGTCTAAGGGCGTAGCTAAGGGGAGGGTTTCAGGGTTCAGACCTCCTCAGAAATTTTTTCTTGAGATAAGATTGAATAGCTTTAAATGCCTATTATATTTAAAACTTGTATAATATAACATATTTATACTCTAAACCTCCCACCATATTTTTTTCTGGCTACGGTCTTGAGTAAGTCAAATTCATATCAAAACAATGAGTTATAAAATGTCATTAGTATTGTTTATCTATACCCATAATGTGATGCCCCCTAAATAAGGAATTGATTATAGTTTAGTATACCAATTATAATATTAAAATTTGTTTGTAAATTTAATTTATATTAATTTTAAATAAATAACCTATTTTGAAAAATATATGTTAATACACAGAATTGTTGATAAATTAGAGTATGCACCTTTCTTAAATAATGCATCTCATTGTGAAATTCGAAATTGTGTACAGAATCTATGAAATATATATATTTAAATTAAATACTATTCCATATATTTAAAATTGCATTTAAATATGATAATTTTAAATTCAGTGTAACTCTGTATATATTTATTTGGTTAATAATCTGAAAAATTACAGTTATATATTTTATTGTACTATTTGAATACAGAATTAATGTTTTACATTATTACATAGGGAATTCAGAAAAAATTCTCCGAGATATTCAATCTATTGCGTTGAAAAAAATGTATCCTAAACTTGAGATCGTTGATTTCATGAAAAACGGGTAACATATTATTTTTTTTTGCTTAAACAGTTTTTGCTTATTAGTTTATTATTTGGCTTCATAATTATAATACAAAATTAATGGGTTGTAATCCTTATGCTTGCTTCTACATAATTCTTTTTCAATCAAAATATATTATACGTGAATGATAAAAATAGGTTGCCAACATCAGATTGGAAAATCATGATGCAGACTCGTTGTGGTAAGCGGTGCCCTTATATTGATGTGCCTTGCTCTTTAATTTGTACTCGTTGTCAAGTACATTATCATACAGACTGTGTCGAAGTAAATGTTCATTTAAAAACTGTTAGTTATATATGTTTAGTAAGTGATCATTTTAATTTTCATTATTAATTTTTTTTAATCTATAAAACTGTTTATTCTATTTTTTTATTAATATTTTTTTACTTAGCACTGTGGAATTATATTGAAAGAAAGAGATACTGATGTACAATCATCTCATACTTTGGTTGTTGGTGCTACTGAATCGGAAAAACCACTCGTTGAACTGATTCGTACAAGACAAGTTCATCAAGCACCAAGCACGCCAATTTCTAAAATTGAAGAACCACATTATAAAATTGATGAATATAGAGATGGAAATGTATCCAAAACTAAAATGGTCGATGGTAGTTTTTATGAACAGTATGTTTATGAAATGAAACAAAAACGAGGATCTAGTTTAATGACTATTGTTATTCAAGAGCCCAAAAATTTAGAAGAGTAAGTTAATATTTAATTTTCTCTATCCTTTGTGGGAATGTAATAATGGACCAGGCATACAGTAACGTTGGAACATAATTACCATGCACTCTGGCTTAGAGTATAGGGCTGTAATCTGGTGTCCAACAACTATGAATGATAGCTATCAACTTGAAAGAGTCCAACGCAAGTTTCTGAAGTGTATATCTTTCCGGTTATCAATTGATTGTACTTCTCATGACTACAACCTAGTACTTTTCCGCCTGGGCTTGACCACACTGGCTGCCAGGAGAGTTGATATATCATTATTGGAAAAGCCCATTGGTGGTCGAATCGACTAGCCAGTTCTTTTAAAAAAGGATCAATTTTAGGATCCCAACTTTTAATTCTCACTGTATCTTTCCTTTTCATATTCCTTTTTGTTCTATAAACTATTTTCAAATAGTCCTATATCACGTAAGATTAGCGAACGAGAATCCATCGTTTCTATTTGGGGGGCTAAACCAGTTATTTATGTAATGTTCACAATGTTTTGTATTTTATACTATTACGTTTAATAAATAAATAATTAAATATTTAAGAATGCTTTTATAGAATTAGATGAATAAAATCATTATATAATGAATTTTTTTTTCAAATTTTACAGGAATTCTGAAATGAATGGTTCATTTAAAGAAATGTCAACTACTTTCGCATCTATGCAAACATTAAACTACATGGTTAAAGCATTGGGACACGTTTTTAAATATTTAAATACACGTGAGCTTGTATCCGCTTCTAGAGTATGTACCGCCTGGAATATAATTGCAATGAACAAGTTATTAGTAAGTATCTATAAACTTTAAATTTTTTACAATATATGTTTGCTAATTTATTCAATTATTTTTAGTGGCAAAATTGTCGTTTAAAAAATGCTATGGTCTATGACTGGGAAAGGTTTGTAGACTCGATTGATCAACAAAGAACTGATACGTTAGATACTAGACGAATGTCAATACCTGTACAAAATGATGAATTCAAAAATTTTTGGTTGCATTTTTCCAAAGCAATTAAAAGAGCACAGAATTTAAAATTCATTGAATTGTATAAATGTCCTACCCATGTAGTTGAAGATATTATTCACTCATTACCTCAACTTGAAGTACTTAATGCAACTTCAATAAAGTAATAAAAAAAAAATATCCAGTTTTTTTTAAAAATTATTTTAATAATTGATTTTATTTTTAGAAATCCAAATGTAACAAAAGAGACAAAAAATCCCCATGATCTTATGGCCCTAAACTTAAATTATTTAGGCCAAATGACAAACCTCACTGAGTTAAGACTAAAAGGTTTAACTGGAATCAAATTAACGTCATTGCCATCATTTGAAAATTTAATAAATTTAAATAAATTTGTAAGTTTATTAAATAACTTAATATTTATGGAAAAACAGTTAAAATATTTATTATGTTTTTACTATTTAGTCATTAACCTCTATAAATTCATTTCCAAAAGACATCTGTCAGAGTTTGGATACTATTACTGATAACATAGAGTTTTTGGAAATTGGTGATTGCGATGTCTTATCAAAAGATTTTGCTGTGTCACTAAAAAGATTTGTCAATTTGAAATCGTTGAGACTGGAAAATTGTTACGGTAAATGGGAAAGTTATGTACAAGACGTTTTTACTGCTATAAGGGGTCTTGAAAAGCTTACTATTCTGGAATTGGTAAACATAGAATTCAGTAATTGTGTTGAAGATGAGTTGGAAAAATGTGTTGGCATTAAAGCTTTACTGATTATTCCTACTTATATGAGCAAAGTATGTATACTTAATATGCGTTAAATTATTTTATACAATCTATTTATTTATATTTAAAACTATGGTTGTCTTTATTTTTTAGTCTGCAATTACCAACTGCCACTTGATTGACTGCCTCGAGAAACTCTCCAAGACATTAACACACTTGGTTTGGGGATTGACTCGTGAATTGCTCTTTGCTACTGACTTATTCATAACTCAATATCAACAAAACCAGCATAGTATTGCTTGTAATTTAGTAATATCCCATACCAACGAAAAGACCAACCACATACCTATACTAAGGACAAGAAAACCCAGACAGCGACCAGAAGAAGAGTCTGCTCCCGAAAATGACAAGAATAAAGACAAATTAGATGAAATTAACTTACTTTCAGTTACTGATCTAGAGAAACTGTTAGATACAATGATGCCAGATGCTAAAACTAGGGTAATAAAGGTTCCCTTTTCAAGAACAGTTAGAGTTTATTTGAGTGAACAGTTTAATTATCTTTGAATTAAATGTTTAGTATTCATTTGTTTCTTTACATTAAAAACCTTTCATATTATTATTCTATTTTTGTGAACATGACAAATTTTTGTTCGTAATTTAAGGTTGAAGATATTAATAACAATTTAAACTATTAGTTATAACTTATAATGTACATGTATTATGTTTTTCTATATGTATAATAAAACTCATCATTAAGCATAAATGTTATTATACATTTAATAGATTTATAATTGTAATAATTTTTTTCATTTTGTAAATAATATAAAACTATAATTTGAATCTGTAAATTTTTTCATTCATTGTTTAGTAATAATAAAATTAATTTTAATTTAATTCTAAATAAATTAGATTTATAGAACATTTTAAGAAACTTAAGTATTCTATATACTTTTTATAAAAAAAAAAAAATTCACACAGTATATCATTCTTAAAACTGAAATCAATTGTCTTTAATTTATATATGGTTTTATTATTAAATTTAATTAACTTTTTTTTATAAAATTTTTAATTCAATTTCAATAACCGACTATGTGCCTTGCTTAAATACAAAATAAAACTTTTCAAGCAATCTGAAAATAAATAACCTAACTCTTTTTTGGTAATAATACTTTAAATTGATACGTAAGTGAAATTGTATTTCAAGTTTTCACTTAGTATTTATTGTTTATTTTTCATATAAAATTCTATATTAACTAGCATGTTGAAGATAATAATTTACTAAAATATAATTTATATAGATTTACTATGTTTTAAAAATTCAAAATTATATGTAAAAATATTTTAAGTTTTCTACATTAGTATTTTCTGAACTTGTCTATAACATAAATAGTTTAGTTGTTAGATATAGTCATACATACAAAATTTATATAAAAGCTATTAATACTCATTTTGCATACATTTCAAATTTAACTTTTATTGTATGTTTATAATATTATGATTGTATAAGGCAGTTAAATCCATTCTTAACAATCAGTGTCTTAGCACATTATTATATTTGCAACCATTCTGATGATAAAACTTTTGAGTAATTCATATAAACTAGAAAAATATAGTTATAGTCATATTACTCTAATATAAACATACAAATACATAATTATTTGTGTTTTGTAAATCTGTAAATATTATCAGTGGCGGCTCGTGGGTACTGGTGATGGGGGTACGACTTCAAATATAATACATTAATGCTCTTGGTCATAGATATAACAAATTGTCAAATTAAATATTATGAAAATAATAAAATTAAATACAATACACATATTACCATTATTATTATTTTATTCATTAAATCATTATAGTATATTAATATATAATTTAAAAACAACTAATTTATGGAGTTGTTTTATGAATAAAATTCATGTGCCTGTTTTTCGTAGATAAAAAATGTTCGACGACCTTTTTATTGAAGTCTATATCTTCTGCAATCATTTCATACTAAGAATAGACAAAGCATTTAGTCTGTTTTCGTCCATGATACTTCGCAAACAAGTCCTTAATCTTTATTATTTTTAACATTGAAAATCCACGTTCAGCTTTCAACGATATCATCGGAATGACGACTAATAATTTAAGTTATTTTAGTACTTCCTTAAATAAATCGTTCATATTATTGGATATGATATAGTTAATTGTAGGAATAATTCCTTTTAATAAATGAAAATCATCACGGCTATAAATAACTTCAAGCTTAGTTCTTAAACGTTATTTTGTAATGAAAGGATAGCAATTTATAGTTTTTTGGAAATAGTCAATTTGGAATTTGTTGTTAAATTTTGGATAATATTCATTTTGAAAAAGCAAAGCTATAGTTAGATGTTCATTAAAACTAAAACGATCTTTTGCTTGAGTTATCAATACATCACATACTTCTAAAGCAATAATTCTTTTAGTAGTATTTGGGTATTTGCTAATTTTTCTTTTATTTGAATGTATTATATCTAATTGATTAAAAACTATCGAACAAATTGATGGCATATTATCACAAATTTTAATTATTTAATTTATAAATGATTTTACTCTGTTGTTTACTTAAACGGGGTCTGTTTTTCTAGCTTGGATACAACTATATAAGCAATCAACATTTGGCATAATTTTATGAAAAATAGTCGACCAATATATGAAATCACTATCTTCTAGAAGCCTTTTAATACCAAATTAATTACAACTATATGATACAATAAGTAAATTATTACATTAAGAATACATTAATAATAGCTGATACGTATACCAACTGAGCTAAATATACGGAGTTCTTATAAATTAAAATTCTGATAATAGTAACAAATGTTTAAAGAGGATACTTATACAATTAAAGATACGACTTAATTAATTAATATTATACAGTAGTCAAAAATTTAGTGGAACATATTTTAGTAACAAATTTAACATATACACATTCTGATAATTATATAATTATTATACATATTCACTTTTTAAAATTTCATTTATACACACATTCTCATCTAGTTCATTAACTATTTTATTTATAGACTTTTTTAATTGATTTTTATTAACTATATCATTAGTATTATTTGATTGGTTTTCACATAAACTCGTTATTAGACTCTTCGCATCGTTACTTAAATTTTTAAATATAGTTTTCCCCATGTGGTTAGGGGAGTTCCTTGAATTTGTTAAAAACGTACATGACGGTTTAATGTATTTACCTGTTCTTCTGTCCATTATTTCTATAGTAATTAGTCTGTTGTTTTGTATAGATTTTATTAAAATTTGTCTAATATATAATTTATAGATACGTAATATATTTGTATGTTTGATGAATAATTCACCTGATGGGTATTTTAATAGCAAGGAGTACGCTACTTTTATTATAATTTTGTGTAATGTATTTATGTCTGTTCTATTAGAGTCTCCCCAACATGTTATACCGTATAGTAGTATTGAATTACATAATGCCATGTGTATTTGGAAATAAATTCTGGCTGTTGAATTTAATTTACTATTTTGTTTCGGCATTCTGATAGAATAGAATCCAACAAATCATTTTGTTTTATTTTGGAAGTTCCTCTAAAAACAGTAGATTTTTCAAAATGATCACTCAAACTAGAGTCTAAATTAGTACAAAGGTCGAGAATTCCACAAAAAATACCCTGATTTTTTAAAGATGCTTTTTCATCATGACTCCGTAATGGTAATTCGTGTTTACTGCAACATTTAATACAATTTAGAATTTTATCTAGAACATAACGATTTTTATCTACTAGGTAACTCGTTATGGCGTTGGATACTTATTTTATAACCAATGTCAAATTGTTGTCTTATATCAACTTTTCCTAATAAATTCAAGTTTGTCTTATTTAATTATTTTCAAAAAAATTGAAGAGCAATTTTTAATTTTATTTATCTGAACATTTTGATGTTTAACATTTTATTTTCATTATTATCGTGATCTTAAATATTTTTTTAGTTTGATTAGGCCACATGTTTGATAATATAGCTCAATAGTATATGGTATTAAATAATTTAAAATTTTTCTCGACACTAAAAAAATTATTAAAAATCACGGGATTAATGTAACTAAAATGTAGAAACATCAAAATTTTCAGAAAAATAAATTTCAAAAATCAAAATGGTGGATTGTTATACTTCTTGACGTCGGAAGTCCGACGCTGTTTTGTATAGGAAAAAAAATTTAAAGTTGAATTACATGTTAAAAGAATTAGTTGTCAGTTATCATTTAAACAAAACTGAAACTCCCAGGTAGGCAATCCGATTATGCAAGTGAAATTAAAATTTGTGTAAATTCGAACTTCCAATAGTATAAAGTTCCTGTACAAACGCCTGTTACAGTATATAACAAATCGTATAAATTATATGAATATAATATTTCAGCAATATAAAAAAAATAATTATTTAAATTTAAAACCTGTAGAATTATATTCAAATATTTAATATAATATATAAACAATCGAGGCCATAAATTAAAACTTATTGATAATTTATTAATTTAATTATTATTATTAATTATCAAATAACTTATTTACTCTTGAGCAAGATTTAACAAACATAATATGGTAGCTATTGTTTAATACATTAAAAAAACCACATTATAAAGTTTATATATTGATTGGATAACTATTACACTCCAGAAACCTAATTAATTTACATAATATAAATCTTACCATAGAAAAATGTTACATATTATTTAATGTATTTGTCTGTTGTCTGTACTTATTGACTATTGTCTATACATTATAATACTATGAGTGAAATATACAATACTTGAAATTATCAAATGTATAATATCCTTCCATGATATTATTAATATTGTAAAAAGAAAAATATCTCAACGTTGACAGCAGAATCAATGTTTTAATAACATTTGCTTTATTTTGTGTACAAAAAGCGTATAGTCATATAGTAGTGGGAGAACATTTTTTTAAATATTTATTTCATTTTTAGTTTAGTACAGGTCATTCCTTTATTTAATATAAATTATATATAAAATATACTGTGTACGTTTCTCAAATGTACATTTGAATGTCGGCAATAAATATAAAATGTTATTAACCCACCAATTCACCTACAAAAAACCTATCATGTATTATTAAATATACATCCAAGTACACGAATACAGTACTTTGCGACACAAACGTCGCCGTCGTCGAGAAATACTATAATGATATACAGCACAACCCGTTAAAGTTACCGCGGAGAACAACAAAACTATATAAATACGATAAAATGCAATTTATTAAATCAAAAAAACATTATTCTAAATCGATAAATGGGCTTCGAATCAAACAACAGTGCTCTAAGTCTCTCTTATGTGAGAAAATAAAAATAACGAAGAAAAACATCCGGAGGACCCGAGGACCGTCGCCGTTGGTTGTACTCGTTACCGCGATCGCGACCAATACAAACGCAAACGGCGAAAAAACTGTACACGGACGGCATTCAAAAGACGCACATAACGCGAATATGGAAAGAACGGATTGGAAAAACTCTGTAAAAGTCCTAAAATCCTGTGAAAAGTGGAAAATATTCGAAAGATCACGAAAGTAAAAGTAATAACATTTTAATAATAATAATAATAATCAATATAATCGACCGCACATAGATCTTATGATCTATAAAAATGACCTAAAAAGGAAAAAAATTACCTAAAAAATTATAAACGTTAAAAAATGAAAAAAAATGCTCTTTTCTACAAATTCACAGCCCTATCACAAAAAATAAATACATAATCATTAATCTATGTACAATGTACTTTTACTCTTATAATGAAATTTACATCACGTTTAATTCTAAATATTATAGACAAATTTAAAGACACGAAACAAAATTAATTTAACAATTTTTAGTTATTACTTATTTTTGACAGTATAAAAAAAGATAGCATTAAATATTTTCAAAACCATGTTAATTTATTTAACTTTAGTTCTAGTATCCATTTTGGTTTCTCTTTCGTCAAATGGATGGCCTCTTATACAATGTAAATTCATTTTACCATTGATTGTATAATATATCTTCAGTAATATGTAACTTCATACATCAATCCAGGTATTTCAAAGATTAGATTCCTGTAGAAATTTTAAGTAATATGCTTGTTAATTATTATTGAACTATTATTAATTTTGAAAATAGTTTATTAAGTACAGTAGATTAGTAAAATTGTAGTATGTAACTATGTAAGCATATTTTTAAATTCGATGAGCGATGACACAATAATATTTTACTAAGCTATTATATTTCATAAAAAATATGAAATATATTTATCTTATATGCAATATTATAATTATAAATATAAATACTGGAAATAAAACACTATATTTAAATTAAATAATTGTTTATTAATGCACGCGGGTCATTAAAAATAATCTCTGTATCTATAAATCACTGAAGCACAATATTGTTATAACTAGGCAACGTATTTAAATGCAAATTGCATTTTTTTCTGAATATCCGAAAACATTGCTTTCCAAACACACAGTACATTTCATACATCAAGAAATTAAAAATGTAAATTTTGTTTTGCATTCTTTGACATTTTTAGTGCATTTTTTTTTAAGTTTTAAGTTATTTTTATAAAGGAATTGATAAAATTCGATAAAAATTAAGCAGCACTTGATTATACAGTACTATTGTGAAACACAAGGTAAAAGTATAAGATGCTCGGAATATTGGTACGGTCCATACATTTATATCAAAAGTAATAAAAAACGCGGAAAGCTGGTACTATTCAAAATTTAATTTGCAGGGGTCTTAAAATATTTATAATGTTTATAATATAATTTCGATAAATCATCATCGTCAACAAGTTAAATTTAAATAATACTTAAAACAAAAAAAATAATGGTTAGGTTAACAAAAACACAAATAAGTACATACAAAGTGGCAGGCAAGTAAAATAAATATAAAATATAGGTACAATAAATATAATATAATATAATTTATGATTAATAATATTTATTTCGTATACTTTGCTATATTATTTAAAAATTATTCTATTTGAATTTCTTTATTTAAGAAGCTCTCACATTCGTTGTGTAGTTTGTCTTGCTAAGTATTTTTTTTTTTTTTTGAACTTTTAAGGAGTAAGGTATTGTATATATTTGATTCAAAACGGGTTCTTTCAATCCGCGTTGTCGCTTCATCTTGTTGGATACACTTTATTACTAACCAAAATGATGGATTACTTATTCCTACAAGCTTATTGAAATAACTATTCCACCCTTCACATAAATTGTTTGTTCTGTTGCCATTTTTTTTTTTTTTAGGAGCTACTCCAGATGGTTTTCTGGATAACGACGGACTGATTGAAATAAAATGTCCATACTCTGCTGCTAATATGACTCCTGATAAAGGAATAATAAATAAAAAAATTGATTTTTGGTCTATAAATAAAGATGGTAGCATCGGAAGCTTAAAAAAAAACACAAGTACTATTATCAAGTACAAGGACAAATGAGAATTGCACAAAAAATTGTTGTTTATTTGCTGTGTGGACCCAAGGTATCCAGGAAGATCGATAAGAAATCTACAATATATTATTGATGCTCAACGGCAAAAAAAAAACTAAAATCGTCGTATGTAAATCACAAAAACTATAATTAATGTACAATAATATAATTAAAATATAATGAAAATTTTATTCTTGTGTAATTTTAAAGTTGTAAGTGTTGTAGTACTTACTTATATATTTATATGTTATATTATATATATATATTATTTTATATTTTATTATTTTATTTAGCAATACAATTCACATTTTACACATTAATTAACAGATACCTATAGCCTGTATGTTAGTTAGTAATATAACAGAGACACTAACATCATAATACAGGAGACATTCCTGTATAAGGAGTGCATCTTTTTTTATGCAAAAAGGTGTGTTAATGATTGCATACTGTTATTATTATTATTTTTATTACAATCAAACGTAAACAATAAACTGGACTTATTCTAAGAAGACACCGCGCGACCGACGACCAATTACTGGTCGGTTGGGTGGGGAGTGGTGAGTGAAATATTGTACTATGCAGATTACTACTACTAATAATAATTTACGACTAATAAACGACAAGACTGATTACCGCATGGATAAGAAATTGCCTATAAAATGTTCCTTAGAATCTAGTAGTATGGAAATCCTCTAAAAGTGATTTCGTGTACATTCCATAAGGTGTGGAGAAAATATTGGGCTCCCAGACTTCCCACTAACATAATCACTCATAGCAGCGATTTCGAAATCCATAATTACATATTTTGGTTTTGGATGTCGAGAAAATTGAATGCATTTAATGATAACTTGTTTTAATATAGTTGTATACGATTTTTTTTTACTTATTTGATAAAAACGCGTACACACAAGTAGATACTTTACTTTTATAATCTCCTCGTATCACGTAAAGTTGTTGAAACATATTAGATGAACATGTATCTATCTTAATTGTATATTATTTTTTTGGAAATACATATTAAAATACAAAGAATACATGAAAACTAGAAGATGACGAAAATTATACGAATAATTAATACCTAAGAATAAAAATGTATATAATTAAACAATTTTTTCAATGTTAAAAATAATTTTAAGAGAATTTTTTTTAGTGCATTTTTTAAAAAAAATTTCTGTTATGAATGCATTAAATTGTATATTTTTAAGGAATTTTTCTTGGTTTTTTTAGAGAATTTAAATCCGTTCTCTAGTTACAACTTATAATAATTATGATTATTATATATATTATATATTGTAAAGTGTTAATAATTAAGGTTTAATCTTTCCATCTGATCAAAAAAATTTTATCCAATGACCAATTATTTTTCAGTTTTTATTGTTTAGAGAATATAAATATAATTTCAGAAACTGAAAATTATGTATAGCAATTAAATATTTAATTATTATGTACCGTTTTTTATAAACTATCAGTCGTAAAGCAATTTTTTATTAGGCAAAAAGTCCCCGAAAAAAAGTCGTCCGTTGTATATATATATATAAATATATAAAATATAAAATTAAAATAATTCATTAAAAATTAAAAAAAAATATCTTTTAATAATATAATTTAAAAATATAAAAATATATTTATTTAGTTATAAAAGATCTGTTTATTATATTTTGATCTATTTGTTTTAAAAAATTAGGAATAACTACAGATTTGTCTTTATTTCGATTTATTTATACTGCAACTGGAGATTTTTTTCCGTTTACCTTAGTGACTATTCAGCTTACTATCTATGTAAACCCGAAACTATATTTTCATTTTTTTAAATAATAGCTTATAGCTTATTAGTTTACTTTCTTAGCTTGCCAATGCACTTTGTCTAATAGCCTAATATCTAAGCTTTTTTAAAGGTTATTGATCCTCGAAATAATGTTTTTGGTTTGTTTATTAATTCTATTTGCGGTAGTTTGACTAATGAGCAAAAGCACTAAGTTTTAAAATTCTTATTAATTTGTATTTCTTTGATAATTAATTATTTACAAAGTTCTTTATTTAATGGCCACATTTTTTTATATTTATCAGTTGATTTCGAATTTAAAAAAAACAATAAATCAAGGCAGATTGTTTTGTGTAATGTGTGGATTTTATATAGTTGATGAAAATATGACGGACAATATGTAAAAGTACCATCAGCAAAATTGACGTACTTCACACAACATAACTAAATTTGTATAACAAGTGAATATTGGTATGCTTTCATTATTTTTCATAAAACGAAATTGTTCTTTATTATTAGCAATGAAATCGTTTTGATTTGAAACAATTGATGCTTAGCCTCGTCTATTGATCTAAGAATAGTTAATATTAGTTTTTGCCTAGCTTCATACATAGATTTCCTGAATAAACGCACATCTGAATGACTTATATTAACAGTAGTTTGATCTTTAGGTATTTTCTGATTATTTTATTTGGTTTAGTTTTTTTGTGAAATTATTAAATGAAGATTCTCACAAATGATAGCCGTTACGTTATCATTTACGATTTGTACATCTGAAGTGAAGAGTTCGCGCACCTTCAATTAGTAACATTCTTAAGAGTCCAAGACACCAAACTTTAATAATATACCCTTCAAGAGTGCACGAGAGATACATCCACCACAAGACTGACTGCAGCGTAAGAATATTTACATAAGCAACTACGGCACTTTTTACTGGACAAGCGACTACGGACTGATTGTCTGATACTACACTTACGGTTTAACAGCGAATAATAGGTACAAAAGCATATTTTATTTGCGTTAATTTGTAAATCTGCTACATTTAATTACTACATTATTTGATATATTTCGAATAACGTCTCGTGATTTTGCGTTTTATCGGTTAGCGTAATATTAAATATTTAATATTTACATCTGATAGGTGACTTTATTCTCCAGCACTTATAAGTGTAGGGAAGAAGGTTCCACAGATCCGACATTTGTTCAAGGCTTGTGTCCCTTGTATCTGTCTCTTTAGAATTAACATTAACTCATACTATAGCTATTTTACTTTATTTTTAATTTATTTTATTTTTGCGTTATTACAAATAGGATAAAAATATAAAATCAAATTTGTATAGGTACAATAATTTAAAAAATTTGACAATATATAACTTAAAAAAAGTATAAAATGTGAATGGGCCCCTCCCCTAAATACGCCCCTGAAAACAACAAACAATTATTGTTACTAAACAACTTTAAATTTAAATTTAAATAAACAATAGACGCTGTTTAAAAGACACACTTTGGGATCTGCACAAAGTGGTGAGTCTTAAAACCGAATGAATCTTATATAGGCGAAGTTGGAAAAAAATGCATTATATTTTTATGAATTTTATTTCACTATATATTTTGCTTTAATTTTAATTTACTTTAATAAATTTTACTTATCTATTATAGAATAAATTTAAAAATTCTGATAAAAAAATTAAAGACATGCATATACATATTATAAAAATTATTACATATTAACTAAAAATTATAAAAGATGTATGATGTATTTATTATTTATGAAAAAAATTTGTAATTTTGGTTTGTTTTGAGTATTATCTAATATTTTGAAAATATATTTCTCGTACTCATATTACAATACCTAACGATATTTGTGAAAAATGTGATTTGCGATAAAATTGTATGTACATACACACATTAAAAAGCATGAATTGAAACCAGAAAAAACCCCAAAAAATATGTAATTTTCAAACACTAATTTATTTCTAAATTTTAACCAAAAATGTATATTTTTTAAGAAATTTGAGTCTTATAATCAAATTTTTTTTATTATGTATTTGGGTACGTCCGGACCGGCCGTTCCAGACGATTTTGAGTCTAATAAGCGACTGAACCTTATATCCGTGAGTCTTATAAGTTGCGTCCACTGTTTATAATTCCAAATTAAGCGGTTATTCGATATGGATTTGCTCTAAGAAAACATGCTGAGCCAAATTGTTCTTAAACAACGAAAATATTACTCTACAATAATAATAATTTTTGGTACACAATCTATAGTTATTTTGTATATTTGTATATTTGTTTATTAATTTACGGAATAAAAATTCCTTATTTAATACAGCACACAACAATAATACAGTAACATAACATAATTAATATATAAAAGGGGCGAAGGCCCAAAAATACAACAAAATTACAGGTACATTAAATATAAATTGTAATAATTAAGACACAAATAGAATTACATACTGATATAATAAAATAATAAAAAAGATACTACAAGATAAATAACACAATATTAAGGTTAACTAAGAAAGGGGGGGGGGGTCTTCGTTAGCCAAACGCATCATGCGGTCAATTGGTTTGTTTCTACCGTAATTGGTGCAATGGAAAGGTACAGTAAAAGGAACTCGAGAACTTGTAGCACGATGTGGAGCTTTAAAATTTACTTGCAGTGAAGGGGCATTTATAGAATCATCGGTTAACTTTCCCAAAAAGCCTAGGTTAGCTTTAACGCGTCTGTCAGCTAAGGATGTAAGGTTAAGTGCGTGTAATACTGGAATATAGTTGTGAGGAGGGTGGAAATTTTTAGCATGTATGTTGTGGACGACAAAAAGCGCCTTTTAACTCGCTCTAAGTGACAAGAATCAATTACCACAAATGGGTCCCAAAGCACAGACGCATACTATAGTAAACTCCGGACTAAAGAGCAATATACAATCTTGAGAGATCTAAACAGTTTGAACTCTTTCATGGTGCGAATTATGAAGTCAAGTGACTTGAGAGCTTGGTAGCAGATGGAATCAATGTGAGGGTGAAAGTTAAGATCAGCAGTGAAAAGAACGCCCAAGTCGTTATAGCTTGTAACTCTATCAAACACTGAACCATTGATAGTGTATAAATAATCGACTGCCACCCGGTACCTGGTGAAGAACATAGATTTGCATTTATTAATATTAAATTGAAGGCCAAGGGTGCTAACTTGTTTGACGGTTTGGGAATCGGATACCGATATACCTATTCTATACGTTAAATCATCGCGTGACGTATACGACAACACGATTGGAAAGGTATGATTTAAACCAGGATAAAATAGGTTTTCCAAAACCGGACTTATAGAGAATGTCAATCAAGATGGCGTGGTCGACACGGTCAAATGCTTTCGCAAAATCAGTGAAAACCACGTCTACCTGAGAGCGATTTTCAAATGCTTCAAGGACAAAATTGTTAAAAACAATTAGATTCGAAACGGCGGAACGTTCAGGTTAGAAGCCATATCGTTCATCAACTAGAATAGAGTTAACCGAATGCTGAATAGATTTCAGTAATAAGTGTTCAAAGAGCTTGGCAATATGACTAAGAATCGAGACGGGCCGATAATTCACGACGTCAGATTTGTCACCAGATTTGAACACAGGGGTGACTGAACTAATATTTAGAATAGATGGGAAACTCCATCGTCCATCGAGAGCCTAAAGAGTAACCACGGAGAAAAGCAGAAGACAGATCTAATGTTATACAAAAAACTCCCAGGTAAACCATCAGGGCCAACGGAGTCTACATTTTTTAGTGCAGCTAACCCATTCTCGACATCATCGACACTAAAGCTGCAGTCAGAAGGCAAAATATGCTGCGCGAATGAAATTACAGGCAGGCTACTTATTGAGGAAGGTACATAGACTGAGTTAAAGTAAGATGAGAAAAGACTGGAGATGGATTCAGGATCTTTGACACTTTGATCATTGAGATGGATAGCGTTCGGAATACCATTGGTTGATCTTTGCTTATGCACAACGTCCCAAAATAAACGAGGATTAAGTTTAAGCATGTTTTCTGTGTTATACAGAAACATTTTATAGCATTTTTTATAATACTACTTATACTGAGCATGCAGGTTAGAGAACTTGTTATAGTCAACAGGGTTGCGTGATGCTTTGTAATTAGCATGCATTTTCTTCTTGGCAAAAACAATATTCTTAAGATCTTTAGAAAACCAGGATGAAAATTTAGAAGGTTTGAAAACAACTAAGAATACAAAACTTGTAACACAGAAATGCAATGCATCGTACAATGCACTTGTAGCAGAATCAATGTCAGTTGTTGTAAAGGTTTCTAACCAGTTAAACGATGATAAGAAAGCACTAATACGAGGATAACAGGCTTTACAAAAATTATAATATTTATGACAACTATCAATGGGAGGTAAATCATCCACAAAAGTAAGCATAACATCTAAGTATGGGTGATAAGGATTGCAAGGAACAACCACAGTAACGGATTTCTCTATATTGATCCTAGAATCATTGGAAAACACTAGATCAAGGAAATTACCATTAGAGTTAGGTATAAGATTTAATTGGAAAAAATTATTAAATGCGAAAACGTCAGGAACACAGTGGACTCCAGGGCCAGAGGAAGAATAAATTAAGCCAAAATCATCATTAGACCAGGATAAATCTGGAAGGTTAAAATCACCAGAGAGTATAAATACGGAACCAGGATTAGCGTTGGTAATATATTGAGTAGCAGATACAACGGACTCGTATACCGGGATAGGGCTATCAGGAGGAATATAAACGGAACAAACAATATAAGCAGTATTATTTACATAAAAATTAACGAATAAATATTCAACATTGTTAACGAGAGCTGGTTATAAGTTATAGAACACATCGTTACGTATGGAAACGAGAACTCCACCTCCTCTACTGAAACTACTGGTTTGACTGCTTCTATCACATCTAAATACAACATAGTTATGTAAACCTAATTCAGTGTCATGGAAGCTATTAGTTAGCCACGTTTCAGTTAAGCAAATGAAAATATAATTAAACACAGCAACATTACATTTAAAAAAACCAAGTTTGGTTCTTAGACCTCTACAGTTTTGATAGTAGCTTATGGGTAACTTCATTCCCAGGCTGATAAGTTTTTGTGGTTTTTTCAACACCATATCTGGAAGTGGATGGAACGTGTACACCAATAAGAGGAGGACTGGTAGATGAACATGAAGATATCAGTTTTTTGGAGTAGTGTTTTGAATCATATCGGGAACAAGACGACCCCAAAAACGTTTGACCATTACTCCATCGGGCCAGAATACAGAATCGAGAATAATATCAAGCTTCTCCGCAGACAAGCGCACATGGAATCAAGAGTATGATGGGTGCCTTGTAGAAATTTTGCTGATGGTCACATCAACAACTGGTGTACAACAACTGGCAAATTAATGGACTGAGCATTTGATTTGGGAATTGAGGCTCTAGTTTTCACATTGAGACGGTTGAGCTTATCATGTAACTTAGAGTTACTAAATGCCACGAATTTAAGCTCTTTGACCACGGATTGGAGAATATTGGCAACATTTATTGAGTTTCCAGGCTAAAGCGTTACAGGGTTAGAAGTAGAAACTTTTAACAACGTTGACATGTCTTCACTCAATTTCACACCAGCAGGCGGAGATTGCGTCACAATGAAGTCGACGAGCATGCTTTTAGTCCACTTATTTAACTCGGCAGAAGGAAGATCATTGTTTTGAGTCATAACACGTTTTCGACTAATTGATGAGAAAATAAGCGAATAAACAAAAGGACAAGTAAGGCGCCTTAACAAAAGTAGATAGGCCAAATAATTTGCACCCGTTGAGAATAACTACGATAGGCGGTGGCCTTGATACGTGCCGAATTCTAATTGAGAAATAGCAGCCATAGGTCGCCGCTGCTTATCAAAAGTCCATAAGATTCTGCCATAAATTAGCTGATAGTATAAACTTATATTAAATTTTATCTTTCAACGATGTATACAAATTATTTAATAATTGACTGAAAGTGAAAAATAAAGAAAAATTATTGAGCAGACTGACTCAACAATGACACCAGTCTACGCACGCACTTTTTATGGATTTAGTAATCTAAAAAACGCAAAAAACGGGTAATTATTTTCGAAGAAAACATAAAAACGAGCACAGAGCTTATATTAGCGCCGTGAACTAATTATTATTATACACCTATACCAATACCATAGCATAAATGTTTAATTAAACGCTTAACGTTATGTGTTATCTTATCGGTTATGTACATTGTACATATAGTATCTATATATATATATAAAATAAATTGTCGCAGTTTGTATAATTTTAATTTTATTTATTGACATAGTTTACATATCGAATTTTAGAAAAGGTGTAGTTTTGTCGCAGTTTACCATCTCCCATTGTCAGACGCAGAAATTGGAAACCCCTAATAAAAAATCTTCATAACTGTTGAAAAGGACGAGCCGTATTGTAAAAACACGTATTATTAACTCGAAACGTATTTGTAACGCGCAGCAATACGTTAGAAATGCGTAACATTGTTATATGCCTAAAGAGAAAAAAGATAGCCGAAGGTAGTCTCCGCATGTCGCAGTGTCGCCTGAACGGTATTTTGAAATCGGTCGTATAGAGTGAAGGGCTGACGAAAACATTTAAAAAAATCGATGTATTCTTGGATCACTGGCACAACCACATAATATTTAAACGCAAATGTATGAATTATTCAATTTACGAAATGAGTACTTATAATAGTCGTTGTTCTGTGGTTATTAATTAATATTTCGTGTGCATATAGTTCAGTCAGTGTAGACATAGTTGCGTACAATAAAAACGGCATATCGTACAGTTACTACAGGTATAACGGGTATAATAAAACCCCCGGCCTATAAGCTATAATATACGTGTATAGATTTTATACTCGCTGAATGATAATTAATAATTTTTATAACAAAATATGAATGCGTGAATTAATAGTATGGTAGGTATAGGTAGTATGGTATAGTAATAACACCGACACGTGCGGATCCAGCCGAACGGATAGAAAATGAATTTATACCATATAAATGACGTCTGGGTGACCTTCATGCCGAATTTTGAAGTGCTGACTGACCACGATTGTACATAATAAAAAGCCCATTTTGAGAAGCACTGTACCGAACAAAACGCAGTTAACCACCCCAATCGACCACGTATTGTTGTGGAGGAGATCGTCCCGTGATTTCTATAGCTGATATATATAATAGATCTTTTATTATATATATATTATATTGAACACGGCGAATAGTGCCGAGTATATCACCACCACTACCTACTACATTGTGAACTGCCAGAAACCTTACCGACTCCCACCCCAATACACACGACCGCGCACACTTACTGCAAGGAATTTTGTTTTTTTTTGTCCTCGCTCACAGTATTACAGTACACAGTATTCGGAGTACAGGGAGGAAGCCAACTCGGTAAGTTAATATTATTGTACTATACTTTATTGATATATAATATTATTAAATAATAACAGTAATAATAATAATAATATGTAATCAAACATTTATGCCTCAACACCTGTATAGAATTAATGTCTTCTGCAACAGTTTAATACTTCATAACGTTATGACGACGTTAAGGTTAATATCTATAAGAAGTATATTATTATTATTCTTACAGTCAAACCTGTATATAACAGATAGTCGCGGGACCAAAATCTGTTATAAACTACAGGTGTGCGTTGTAACAGGTTTCAGTGTTTTAAGAGAACGCCATATTCGCATGTGTTGTCACTGTCTTACTAACGTACATCATAACAAATTTTCGTTCAGTAGAATACATTTTGTGACGTTAGCTTTAATATTAGAGTACATTTACCTATTATTAAATTTAAAGGCAAGAATACAAATGACAAATGACAATGACATATGATTTTATTGATATTATAATTTTAAAGTGAGTTAAAGCGTTGTAAAATATAACAACTTTATAATGTTCATAACTCACTTTAAAATGATAATATCATTAAAAGCGTATGTCATTGTCTAAATAATATTCTTACCTTTAAATTTTATAGGTTATAGGTAAATTTACTCTAATATTAAAGCTAACGTCACAAAATGTATTCTACTGAACGAAAATTTGTTATGATGTACGTTAGTAATAAAGAGACACATGCGGGTATGGCGTCCTCTTAAAGGTAAAATTGATTTACAAACATATCTGTTTAATGAAAAACGAAAATTTTTTCGCATATTATATTAATATTGTACATATTTGTATAATCTTTGTTATTATTATTCTATTATTAATTTAATTTTAATATTTAAAAAAAATGTATTTTATGTATTTATTTTTATGTAATAGATTCATTTCTATTAAATTGTATTTCAACTTCATAAATTCAATAGGAATTCGCAATTAATATTAGAATAATCGGTGTCTCACGTGTACTTACCTAATTGCGCTCCATTATTGACGCTGTTTCGTTGTTTATTTATGATATGATATTACATTTGGATTTGAACTAGGATTTTTGTCCGTTATGAAATCGTGGGTGGGTACTTATTTAAGATAGTTGCTTTAAAGGAAAAAAAGTGCACGCCACAATTAGCTCTTATTAAGAGGATACCATACCGGCATGTGTTGTACTGTTGTCTCTGTTTTACTAACGTACACATCATAACAAATTTTCGTTCAACAGAATACATTTTGTAATGTTAGCTTTAATATTAGAGTAAATTTACCTATTATCAAAGTTAAAGGTAAGAATATTATCTAAACAATGGCATAGGATTTTATTGATATTATCATTTTAAAGTCAGTTATGAAGTGGTAATATTTTACATAGCTGTCTTCTAATAACAATAAATAAATGAAAAATTCAACATAGGAGAATTTTACATTTTATATAATTATAATATTTTAGAAAAAATGAATGAATGTTTTAAAATGATTGAGGTATTATCATTATTATTAAAATTATAAATACTCTGACAAAGAAATATAGAAAAAGTAATTTATAATATTGTATTATGTAAAGTACCTTAGTCGTAATTATATAATATTTATATAATAATAATAATAAAAGTATGCTTTATACAATTTGATGAAAATAGTGAATACATAATAATATGTTGATACTAGTTATAGCAGTTAATGACTTTTAGCATTTGGGACATTCCTCTTAACATTTTCAGCTAAATTTCTTTTTCTTTTTATTGCATTTCTTTTGTTATTATCTATTTTTGCTGGTCGTCCTACTAATAAACGTTTATTACCTCTGGTGATGCCTGGCTTTCTTCTACTTACCATAGTAGGCTCTACTTGAATAGTTGCACGAGATCGATGCCTTAGTAATATACTACTACCAGCAGTACTCAATAATGATTCCTAAGTAGCAACTGATCTAACTTTCTTCAAACGATGTAAACATTTAGTGAGAAACTGAAGTATTTCTTTTAAATTTTTCAAAATTTGTTTTAATTAATTCTTGAATCTAATTAACATATTCATCAGACTATTGATCAATATTATAATTATCCAGATAATCAGTTGTAACTATTGTATTATTTGTATTTGTTATGAGAGATGATACATTATATTCAACAATTTCTGCTGCTTTTTCACTAAAATGACAATTATATTTTTCAAAATGAGGAGGCTTATAAAATGATCTTTCGGGTACATTTTCTCCAAATGCTAATTTAGCTAGCATATAGAGAGTAATAGCTGGTAAATTAGGCATGGATTCATTATGATGATGGTATACTGCTGCCTGATGCTTGCAAAAAGCTCGCAAGTTTTCTTTGGAACAAATACAAAAACCATGAGTGACATCTACTTCATAATAACCACAATCGGACCCTGATGGTACATTAAATATATTGTTAGGTAATTTTTCTATCAAATCTTTATTAATATAAACACTTCTTTTTAATTGATCCTCAAAAAGCAATTGAGCTGTGTCATTTCAACCATTA
Organism: Rhopalosiphum maidis; assembly: GCF_003676215.2. Classification (NCBI taxonomy): domain Eukaryota; kingdom Metazoa; phylum Arthropoda; class Insecta; order Hemiptera; family Aphididae; genus Rhopalosiphum; species Rhopalosiphum maidis. Next base: position 199,998 of record NC_040880.1, on the reverse strand, counting down.
AAAAAAGTTCTTAAACGTCTTAAGTAGTAATCCTCAATACCTGTAAAAATAAAATCAACCAGTGCAATGGCATTATATGCCTTATTTCGGGAGAGTACTATGTCTTTAAAAAGCCGTACACTAACTTCACTAAAATTATTGGTCTGATTTCCATGGACAGTAGTATCTCTAAAAGCTAGATACCATAATTCTTTCCTCGACCAATAATTATTTATATATATCACCCATTTTTCATACTTAATTGGTAAAATTTCATCACTTATGCAATATTAATTTTAATATAATGTTTAATAATATATAGAGGATGATTTCTATGTTAGTATTACTGATTACCTATCTCATTTATTGACTACAAACAAATATACGTTGAAGGATTTTTACTGTTAATTTTAGTTATTAAACATTTTAAGTTATTATATTGGCGTTTTTTAATTATTTTAATAGGTATAATTAATTATAGTTTAAAAAATGAGTAACTTAATGGTAAGTTAATAAATACATATTTTATTTTATGTAAAACACATTCTGTTAAATTAAAAATTATGAATTGAACTACAAAAATGTAATATAACAAATTTAGTATGTATTGTTTTAGTGCAGATAATTTTTTTTTAAATAACATTCAATTTAAAATTCACTAATCCTATTAAATAATGTTAATATAATAAAACAAATATATAATAGAATTACAATGAACATTCCTTACTATTAAAATTAGTATAATTTGCTTAATTTTTGTAAAAACACAATTTTATTTAATTAATACAATTTAGTTTAGATTAGGTTAAATAATAAATGAAAAAATAATTTCTTGTTGTGTTAATTGTATATTTTATGATTGGTTAAAAAAAATTTTTAATTTGTTTATTCTTAGGAAAACCAATAATTTTTTAAACCTAGAAGAACATTTTATTGGATTTGATATTGATGATAAAGTATTGATAATATTTAAAAATAAGAAAAAATGTAAGTTTTTTAATCATGATATGTTCATACAGCTTTTATATTTAACTGAAAATTCAATGTTATATTATATGGTTGTATTTAGTATTAAAAATGGAACTTAGTAAAGAAACAGGTGAGCCTATGGAGGTAGACGAGCCAACTGTCAGTCCATCCAATGTTCATAATAATCATATTAATAAAAAGAAACAATCTAAATCAAGTAGTAAGTTAGAAAAATTATATTTGTAAACCTGTTTATTTTCTTTTGTTTTATAACATGAATAAAATATGTATATATATAATTTTTTAAATAATTTATAGTATCAACACCAGAACCTAATGATATAAAGGATAATTGGAGTAATAAGAGGCATAAGAAAGACAACACACGCAGTGATACCTTAGAACCTTTGAAATTACATGTTCCGCCTTCTTTAGGTGAGTGGCAAAAATTTATAATATATGTATCTGAAAATATAAAATCTCCCAATTCATTTTCACTTGGTACACACAATTTTCCAATTCATTCACATTAAATATATATACATGTTAAATGTTAATTTTTATAGGTGTTATTAACTTAATTTTTAATGTATTTATTGCTATTCTTTATTGACATATTGATATTCTTTGTTTTACGTATATCCATCATATATCCTACAAACAATCTTAGGAATACCAACATAATATAATATATTATTTATAGTTAATAAATAAGTAGTAAAATAAGATAGACAAATGGGTATTAATCTGTTGTACACACTAGGTGTACTGTAAAATAGTGTGAATAGGTTTAAAATATAAGTAGATTATATCTTTAAAAAAATTCGTAATCTTTTATAATTTCATTGGCAAAATAAAATCTATGATATACATTATAATTTTAAGTCACCACGATTAAAGATTATGAAAGATAATAAAATAATTAACATAGTTAAAATATATAATTTTTGTCCAAATTTAATTTACAAATATATTTATAAAAAATAATTGTACTTAAATATTGTTAAGAATTTTTTAATTCAAGTTCAAACTAACTATAATGAACATTGTATTTAATTTTCATACTTCAGCTATACAAATTGAAGATTTCAAAAATTTTTTTTATAAAATAGTTACAGTTGGTAAATTTTTATAATGTTGACAAATTTTGTAATTATTTGAGCTTTAAATGCATATAAGAAAAATTGTGCATAATAATTGTATAATGTTTATAAGAATAATTTATCTTAGGCCCTGTATTACTTTCTAAGAATTTAGACCCAGTGAATAATCAACATTTATAGAAAAATAATTTAAATATTTTAATACTTATAAATAGCTCAATAAGTGTCTAAATATTTTTAAAATTATATCATGTAAGTCCAAACTAAATCAACTTTTCTATCCAAAACCACCATTTTATCTTCTACTTATTGTTAAAAAAAAAAAACCATAAATTTAAAATCAATACATAAATTGCTCAGCCTATAATCTAAAATAAGTACAGGAAAAAATATTATCTTATGTGTATACCTAATAATTTATTTATTTAAGTTATAGAAAATAAGACTACATTTTTCCCAAAGAGAGACAGTATCCACATTTGCTAATGAAAAAACTAAGTAAAATTAGGTTATGCATGTATCATAAACAAAAACTAAATAGATACTGATATTTTTTTATTAGATGAATGAAATTCTAATAAATATTTACATGCATTTGACTAATTATAGAATTTATGTAATTTTATGTTCAAATTCTTTGAATTTTTTACATTTTGATGACTATTGTATTTTGCAATTAGGTATGTTGAATTTAAAATAATGAAAAAGGCTAATTTAATTAGAGATATTATCACATTTAAGTTACTTTTACAGAATATAATTTTAAATTTCTATGTTTTAAAAAAAGTATTTATCAGAATTATTTATATTTTATTTTATATCCAAATGTCAAATAATAAATTATTTTTTCTTAATATCACATTCTATAGAAGTAATTGTTTTGAAATTTTTACACAAATTTTTATTAATTACCATTATTACTTACTAATAAAGAGTACCTATTATATTTCATGTTTGGTGTATGTTTTATGCTGTGTTAAAGGTTTTCTAAATATGAATAAACATAGAATTTAATTATAAATATTATAACTAAACATTTTTGATATTATATTATATTTTATTAGTTTTGTATCATGTTAATTGATTTTTAATGTTTCAGAACTTACCACTCCTACATTCAACTTAACTTCTTCTTACACTAGAACGCGTCGTACTACAGCCAGTATAAAAAAGTCGGATGTTAGTAATGCTATTTTCAAAATCCCATTTGAGCATGGTAAGTAAATTAATTATTAATGATTTATTTTGGTGGATTATCTGTGATAAATATTTTTCAGGATGGAAACGAGAATTAGTTTACAGAACACCAAGTGAATCTGCTGTTCTCAATCGGGCACATACTAGAGCTGATGTATACTATCATTCTCCAAATAACCAAAAACTACGATCATTACGAGAAATTCAGGAACTATTGAATATTTCATCTGATAAAAGTTTTCTAACTACAGATTATTTTACTTTTGTTAGAAAACCAATTGGTGTCAATGATAGATCAAAAGAACTGATCAGAAATGCACATTTCAAATCATTTAAGGTAATAAAAACAAAGCTGCAAATGAACCTAGTCCCAGTATAACCTTTTATGACAAATTAAATCTCAGATTTTTTTAGGGTATATACCAATAAGTTCAGTGAAATTTTAGGTATAATACTAATTGAATCCATGTTTTAATATTAATTGAGTACTGTCAAATTAAAAAAAAAAAAAAAACATTTTCCTTCCTATTTTTACAGAATTAGGACTGTCTGTAACAAAAAAATCTACAGATATGGTTAAAAATGATTTTTTTTAAAATTGTAATTATTATAGGAACATTTCTAATTTTTATATATATATTTCGCATTGTATAGGTATTCAACAAAATGTTTATAATTGGTAAATGTTTGAATGGGCTGAATAAAACTACTTATATAAAATTATATTTTTCTCAAAATAATCCTAGGACTCAATTCGTATAAGTAATTTTAGTTTTCTAACCCTGGACTCAATTAGTATATCCCGTTTGTACCCAGAAGTCAATTAGTATATTATTTTTTTCCCGTTCAGGTATAGGGACTCAATTATAGTATACAACGTGTTAAGTATTATTACTATGAATAACAACATAAACGTGTTTTATAGACCTTTATTATTAACAGCATAAACCGTAATGATTAACATTGCAATTTTACTCGATAATAATCGATGGAAAGTCCCCACCGATCGTAATATGATACTGTTGATTATATATCAATACTATACGTGTAATATAAATGCTGAATATGCAACACAACGAAAAACAATTTTGTATATAATTTTTGTTCTTTGTACCAATTTATCTTAACACAGTACGGCTTTCAATTTGTATACAACTTTTTAATTCTTATTCCTTGCTTTTTTATTGAATCCTAAACATTTCAAACTGAGAATTTCAAACAGTTTGGTGAAAATTGATAATTGATCATTAAAATAGTTCAAATTTCATTAAGTTTGGAATGTTCGAGTATGGAAACTAATGTGATTTTTTTACAATGGATCATTCAATAATGCACACAAACACATGACTCTTTATGCATATACTTTTCATATTTTATATATATAACTGTTAAAAAAACCGACCATTTGCAATTATCTTTATAATTTTTAGGAAAACACTTCTGTTGGCGCTGCTGTTCAATCTAAAAAATCTAAAACACCTACACAGCGCCCATCATTTGATTTTAAAAACAAAAAGTCTGCTAGTAAAACTAAAAAAAATTCGAAGACTTCCTCAAGATCAAGATCCAAAAGAGGTAAATATAAATATATTTTATTATTTAGTTAAACATTTGCAGTGCTGCCCATACTATTAATAGATTTACGCCTTAAACTTCCTTAAATGTAGACTACGACAAACATTTAATACAGTTAATTAAGTTGTTATGTTCTAATAAAAAATAATAAAGGCCTAATAATTTATACGGGTGTCTTACGAAGATCTGACAAATCAAATAACTCTTGTTCTAATCAATATTTTTTAAAACATTTTTTTAAATATAATTCATAGACACTTGCGCTACATTTGTAGTATACATTTTTTATTTTTTAACACTGAAATAAAAAACTAAAAAATTGATAAAAAGATTTCCAAAAATATTCGAAAATAACCAATTTGTGAATCTAATTAAAAAAAAAAATTAGATAGTAAAAACATTTATTTAAGTCCAGTGACTGATATTTTACAATTTATTTAAATATTAATATTCTCGTTAAGTAAATTACGACCTAGTTTATGTAAAACAATAAAAAAATAGTTAGATTTCAAACATTTAAAAATGTTTATATAAAATATTAAAAAAATATATATATTTTTTGAAATTATAAAATTTCTAACATAAACTAGATCATAATTTATCTTACGAGAATATTGATATTTAAAAATATAAAGGAATCAGCCACTGGACTTAAAAAAATGTTTTTAACATCTAAATTTTTTTTAAAATCAAATTTACAATTTTCTGTATTAAAAAATAAAAAATGTAAACTAAAAATGAAGCACAAATGCCTATGATTTATATTTATAAGAAATAGTATAAAAATATTGATTATAACAAAAGTTATTTCATTATTTAATTTAAGAGATCTCCATTGGACACTCTGTATAAAAATTTACAACCTAATTAATATTTGAATTTGAATTTGACTCTCTAGTAGCACTAACAAGTAGATACTTATTTCCTATCTCTTGTCATCCTACGATACTCGTAGTTGTATACTACAACTAGTAAGTCAAATCTAAATCAAAACAATGAGCTATAAAATGTCATTAGTATTGTTTGTCTATTCCCATAGTGTGACGTCCTCTTATAAGTAATTGATTATAGTAATATATAACCTAAAAAATAAATAACATCTAAACAACGTCCACCATTTAATTATGATTTGACAGGCAATGGAAACAAAAATTCTGCTAGTAAAATGAAAATTGTTTTTAAAACTGTAAAGACTTCCTCAAGATTAAGATCCAAAAAAGGTAAATATAAATATATTTTATTATTTAGCTAATCATTTAAACTTCTTTAAATGTAAACTACCACAAACATTTAATACAGGTAATAATGTTGTTATGTTCTAATATAAAATAATAAAGACCTAACAATTTATATAATAATTTACCACTTAATTAATATTTTAGTTTTAATTTTACTCTCTAGTAGCATTGACAAGTAAATACTTATTTCCCATATCTTGCAATCATACGAGTATGCAACTAGTAAGTCTAAGCGCGTAGCTAAGGGGAGGGTTTCAGGGTTCAGACCTCCTCAGAAATTTTTTCTTGAGATAAGATTGAATAGCTTTAAATGCCTATTATATTTAAAACTTGTATAATATAACATATTTATACTCTAAACCCCCCACCATATTTTTTTCTGGCTACGGTCTTGAGTAAGTCAAATTCATATCAAAACAATGAGTTATAAAATGTCATTAGTATTGTTTATCTATACCCATAATGTGATGCCCCCTAAATAAGGAATTGATTATAGTTTAGTATACCAATTATAATATTAAAATTTGTTTGTAAATTTAATTTATATTAATTTTAAATAAATAACCTATTTTGAAAAATATATGTTAATACACAGAATTGTTGATAAATTAGAGTATGCACCTTTCTTAAATAATGCATCTCATTGTGAAATTCGAAATTGTGTACAGAATCTATGAAATATATATATTTAAATTAAATACTATTCCATATATTTAAAATTGCATTTAAATATGATAATTTTAAATTCAGTGTAACTCTGTATATATTTATTTGGTTAATAATCTGAAAAATTACAGTTATATATTTTATTGTACTATTTTAATACAGAATTAATGTTTTACATTATTACATAGGGAATTCAGAATCAATGGATACATCTTCATCCACACCTAAATACATATCTGAAGACCAGCAAGCTGTTCAATCTAGTATATCGACAAAAGTTTCTCCTAAACTTGAGAACATTGATATAAATACCACAATCATGAAAAAACGGTAACATATAGGCTTTTTTTAAATTTTTTTTGCTTAAACAGTTTTTGCTTATTAGCTTATTATTTGGCTACACAAATATAATACACAATTAAGGGATTGTAATCCTTATGCTTTCTTCTTCATAATATTTCCTCAATCAAATCATATTATACGTGAATGATAAAAATACATTGCCAGCATCAGATAGGAAAATCATCATGCAGACTCGTTGTGGTATGCGGTGCCCTAATATTGATGAACCTGTCTCTTTAACGTGTACTCGTAGTCTAATCATCTCTTAGGTACTGTGGTTGTTGGTACTACTAAACCGGAGAAACTACGTGTTGAACCGATTCGTAAAAGACAAGTTCATCAAGTATCAAGTACGCCAATTTCTAAAATTGAAGAACCACATTATAAAATTGATGAATATAGAGATGGAAATGTATCCAAAACTAAAATGGTCGATGATAGTTTTTACGTACAGTATGTTTATGAGTATGTTTATATGTAAAACGAGGATCTAGTTTAATGACTATTGTTATTCAAGAGCTCAAAAATTTGCCAGAGTAAGTTAATATTTAATTTTCCCTATCCTTTGTGGGAATGTAATAATGGACCAGGCACACTGTAACGTTGGTCATTGGTCTTGCTTGTATGAATGAGTGTAAGTTAATTTTCGTTTTTTTACTGCTTTAATCATTTGGTTATGTTTGTTTTAGATTTGAGCAGAAAGTTAACCGTTCCTATATTGTTTTCAACCCCAGTTTGTTATTTGCTTATTGTTTCATACAATATGTTCTAAGGCCTAATTTGTGCTATCGGCACATCCTTTTTGACTAAGTCTTCCCGTCTGGTTTTTGGGTCTTTCCAGCAGGCTTGTTACTTACAGGTTTTTTCCTAATACTGCTTTATTTAATTCATATACTAGACGGATCAGTGCAATGTATAGTTGATTTTTTAGTTCTATTAATAATACTCGGGATCCTAATGTCTTTGCTAGCCCATAGTAACATTTGTTGCCTGTTTGTATTCTAGCTGCTACTTTCTTCGCTGTATCATTATGTTCTGTTACCATAGTTCCGAGATATTTAAATTGTTGCACTTTGTTGAAGTTATACTTTCCAATGTTCAATATGTTAGTAGGTGGTTGCAGTTTCCTTGTGCCAACACACATATATGCTATTTTTCCTTCATTACACTGTAATCCTACTTTCGCTGCGATTTTCTCTAATTTGAAGAATACATTTTTTAAACTCTCTTGTGATTCTTCTAATAAGACTACATCATCCGCATACGCTAGCAATACAATTGAAAACTCTTGTAATATATAACCTTGATTATTAACATTAATTTCCCTTATTATTCTTTCTAACATCAGGTTAAATAAGAAAGGTGATAGAGCATCACCTTGTTTTAAGCCAGATTTTACCTGTGCTGGGTCCGAAATCAAGCCACCAACCTTAACTTTGACTTTTGTTTCCATTACACTTATCATAATTAGATTTATTAACATATTAGGGAGAGGGAAATCCTTCAGTATTTTCATTATGCTTTCTCTGTGTATAAAGTCGTAAGCTTTTTGGAAGTCAATGAAAAGTGAATTCCTTATCATATTCCCAAGCTTTCTGAAAGAGCTGTCTTAATATAAATATCTGATCAATAGTTGACCTTCCCATCCTGAAGCCACCTTGATAATTTCCGATTATTTCTTCTGCCCTTCCTTTTATTATTGATAAGATTCAATTAGATAATATCTTATATGTCACATTCAATACGGAGATACCTCTATAGTTGTTACACTCCTGAGTATGTCCCTTCTTATATATTGGGTAAATTAACGCAATCTTCCAGTCTTCAGGTAAATTTTTTCTACTCCATATGTTTCCGATTAGATCCCATATCCTTTTGACCATTTCTTTTCCTCCCTTTTTTAATAATTCTGCTTGTATTCCATCCTCACCTGGGGATTTATTATTTTTTAACATTTTTGTTTGTATTTCAATTTCCTCTAGTGTTGGTTCCGGACATTCATTGTTATTCTCGTTATAGTTATACTAAAAGAAAAGTTAACATCTCCTCTGGCTCATCACAGTTCAGTAGATCTTCAAAATAACTTTTCCATCTCTCTATCAATGCTTCGTTCATGGTTATTAAAGAACCCATGTTGTCTTTGAGGAAACGTTCTTTCTTTTTATATTTACCCCCAAGTTTATTTACTTGTTGATACAGCTCTCTAGTTCTATGGCCTCGTTAGTAATTTTCAACACTTACTATTATATTTTCCATATACTTTCTTTTTTCACACCTAAATTATGCGCTTTTTTTGTCTTGTTTTAAATATTTTAAAATTGTTTTCATTATTTACATCTCCAACCATTTTTGTCTTACTTTCTTTCGTCTTATAATTGCTTCCTCGCATATCCTCTTGAACCGTTGTTTGATAGTGTTCTATATCTTACATGACGGATACACCGTCACTTCTTTAATAGTTTCCCTTAACTCCGTCCACTATTCATCTGGTTCTTCGTTATCTGTAGCTGCTTTTAGTTTTAAAAACTTCGATATTTTCTTTGTATGTCTTGTCCATATTGTCATTCTTTAGTTAATCGATATCATACCTCACTATTTTATTTATTTGTTTTCGTTTCTCCATCTTCCGTAGTTTCACTTTTATCCATATACCCATTAATAAGTAGTAAGTGTCCATATCTGCTCCCCGTAACGTTCTTACATTGGTGATACAATTTTTAAACTTATGATTATAATTATAATAATTAGGAGACATGGTCAATTTGGTTTCTATTTTCCATCTGGGGATACCCACATATACTTATAGATGTTTTTACGAAGGAACATCATACTTTTTATAATCATCCCTTTTCTCATTGCAAAATCTATTAGCATATACCCATTACTGTTGGTTCTTTCGTGTAAACTGTGGCCCTTAGTTGTTGTTCTTTATTCCAATTATCTTACTACCCTTGCATTCAAATCACCCACAATTATTTTAATGCTTCCCACTGATACATCATAGACATCTTCCAGAATAGTGTAGAATTCTTCATTTTCATCATTTCCCTTATCTTCCATAGGCGCATGCACGTTAATTATTATCATATCCAAGCCATTCGTTTTTATAGTTATATTCGATAATCTTGGATTGATGTCTTTGAAAATTTTGACTGTATGTATTATCGACTCATGCACAGTAAAACCCGTTCCTAATTTATGGCTCTTTTCACATTTCTCATTGAAGATAGTTGTTTGTGAGATTTTTACATTTCCTGCCTCCTCCCATCTAACTTCCTGTAAAGCTAAAAGTTTTATTCCGTATTTTTCTATTTGTTTAGTTAGACTTAATGCTGATCCCGCCTTATATAGTGTCTGTATATTCCATGTGCCCCAAAACATATCCAATTTCTTATTTCTGTCCGTTTTTCCATTTCATCTAGTCCGAGGCTTGGGTTTTGAATCTTGAACAAAGGTTGTTTTACTAGGCAAGGTGGTTAACTCTGCGCTAAACCCCAAGTCTGGAAGGACACTTAAGGCTCATGTCGGGAAATTTTAATGCATTTTACGATGTATAGGCTGATGGGAGTGCCACTTTCCCTACGCCTATACTAAACTGAACCAACTAGTTAAAGTCAGTACAGTTTAGAGCTCGGGACCACAGGTTCGCCATACCCGCACCACTAGTTAGTGGTCCCCTTAGGGGCATGTAAAAGTTAGTGGTCTTTATATGTGCCTGATCAGGAACATAATTACCATGCACTCTGTCTTTGGGGAGTCACTGATTTCTTGGTTCAGATCTTACCTTTCCAAAAGATATAAATATAACGGCAGGTATCCCTCAAGCAGGCCACTTATCTCCGATTTTCTTCTCCTTATTTGTAAACTGTGTTAAAAGCGTCATAAAACACTGCCAATTTTTCTTGTTTACCGATAATATAAAGTTATTTCATCGTATCAGTGCTCCTCGGGATTGCATCCATCTTCAAAATAACCTCAATTCCTTGGTTACATGGGAAGGTTTTCTGGAAAAGAATTTCTACGGACTTCAAGTTGTCTATTTCCTTAAAAGTCCTTTTTTGCTCATTTGTTTGTTCTCTACTGGAGTATGGAGCTGTTATTTGGTGCCCAACAACTATGAATGTCAGCTACCATCTTGAAAGAGTCCAACACAAGTTTCTGAAGTGTGTATCTTTCCAGTTATCAATTGATTACATTGACTACTACCCAGTACTTTGCCGCCTGCGCTTGACAACGCTGGTTGCAAGGCAAATTGAAATAAACGTATCATTATTGGGGAAACTCATTGATGGTCGAATTGACTAGCCAGTTCTTTTAAAAAAGTTTAATTTTAGGATCCCAACTTGTAATTCTCACTGTATCTTCCCTTTCTATATTCTTATTTGTTCTGTGAATTATTTGCAAAACAGTCCTATAGCCCGCATGATGAGATTAGCGAAAGAGGTTAGGTTAAGTCCATCGTTTCTATTGGGGGCTAAACCAGTTATTAATGTAATGTTCACAATGATTTGTATTTTATACTATTACGTTTAATAAATAAATAATTAAATATTTAAGAATGCTTTTATATAATTAGATCAATAAAATCATTATATAATGAATTTTTTTTTTCAAATTTTACAGGAATTCTGAAATGAATGGTTCATTTAAAAAAATGTCAACATCTTTAACATCTATGCAAACATTTAACTACATGGTTAAAGCATTGGGACACGTTTTTAAATATTTAAATACACGTGAGCTTGTATCCGCTTCTAGAGTATGTACCGCCTGGAATATAATTGCAATGAACAAGTTATTAGTAAGTACCTATAAACTTTAAATTTTTACAATATATGTTTGCTAATTTATTCAATTATTTTTAGTGGCAAAATTGTCGTTTAAAAAATGCTATGGTCTATAACTGGGAAAGGTTTGTAGACTCGATTGATCAACAAAGAACTGATACGTTAGATACTAGACGAATGTCAATACCTGTACAAAATGATGAATTCAAAAATTTTTGGTTGCATTTTTCCAAAGCAATTAAAAGAGCACAGAATTTAAAATTCATTGAATTGTATAAATGTCCTACCCATGTAGTTGAAGATATTATTCACTCATTACCTCAACTTGAAGTACTTAATGCAACTTCAATAAAGTAATAAAGAAAAAAATATCCATTTTTTTTTAAAAATTATTTTAATAATTGATTTTATTTTTAGAAATCCAAATGTAACAAAAGAGACAAAAAATCCCCATGATCTTATGGCCCTAAACTTAAATTATTTAGGCCAAATGACAAACCTCACTGAGTTAAGACTAAAAGGTTTAACTGGAATCAAATTAACGTCATTGCCATCATTTGAAAATTTAATAAATTTAAATAAATTTGTAAGTTTATTAAATAACTTAATATTTATGGAAAAACAGTTAAAATATTTATTATGTTTTTACTATTTAGTCATTAACCTCTATAAATTCATTTCCAAAAGACATCTGTCAGAGTTTGGATACTATTACTGATAACATAGAGTTTTTGGAAATTGGTGATTGCGATGTCTTATCAAAAGATTTTGCTGTGTCACTAAAAAGATTTGTCAATTTGAAATCGTTGAGACTGGAAAATTGTTGCGGTAAATGGGAAAGTTATGTACAAGACGTTTTTACTGCTATAAGGGGTCTTGAAAAGCTTACTATTCTGGAATTGGTAAACATAGAATTCAGTAATTGTGTTGAAGATGAGTTGGAAAAATGTGTTGGCATTAAAGCTTTACTGATTATTCCTACTTATATGAACAAAGTATGTATACTTAATATGCGTTAAATTATTTTATACAATCTATTTATTTATATTTAAAACTATGGTTGTCTTTATTTTTTAGTCTGCAACTACCAACTGCCACTTGATTGACTGCGTCAAAAAACTCTCCAAGACTTTAACACACTTGGTTTGGGGATTGACTCTTGAATTACTTCGTGTTACTGATATATTTATAACTGCAAATCAACAAAACCAGCATAGTATTGGTTATAATTTAGAATTATCCCATACCAATGAAAAGACCAACCACATACCTATACTAAGGACAAGAAAACCCAGACAGCGACCAGAAGAAGAGTCTGCTCCCGAAAATGACAAGAATAAAGACAAATTAGATGAAATTAACTTACTTTCAGTTACTGATCTAGAGAAACTGTTAGATACAATGATGCCAGATGCTAAAACTAGGGTAATAAAGGTTCCCTTTTCAAGAACAGTTAGAGTTTATTTGAGTGAACAGTTTAATTATCTTTGAATTAAATGTTTAGTATTCATTTGTTTCTTTACGTTAAAAACCTTTCATATTATGATTCTATTTTTGTGAACATGACAAATTTTTTTTCTTAATTTAAGGTTGAAGATATTAATAATAATTTAAATTATTAGTTACAACTTATAATGTACATGTATTATGTTTTTCTATATGTATAATAAAACTCATCATTAAGCATAAATGTTATTATACATTTAATAGATTTATAATTGTAATAATTTTTGTCATTTATAACTCGTATATTTTTTTTCATTTTGTAAATAATATAAAACTATAATTTGAAACTGTAAATTTTTCCATTCATTGTATAGTAATAATAAAAATAATTTTAATTTAATTCTAAATAAATTAGATTTAAAGAACATTTTAAGAAACTTAAGTATTCTATATACTTTTTATAAAAAAAAAACAATTCACACAGTATATCATTCTTAAACTGAAATCAATTGTTCTTAATTTAGATATGATTTTATTATTAAAGTTAATTAACTTTTTTTTATAAAATTATTAATTCAATTTCAATAACCGACTATGTGCCTTGCTTAAATACAAAATAAAACTTTTCAAGCAATCGGAACATAAATAACCTAACTCTTTTTTGGTAATAATACTTTTAATTTGATACTTAAGTGAAATTGTATTTCAAGTTTTCACTTTGTATTAATTGTTTATTTTTCATATAAAATTCTATATTAACTTGCATGTTGAAGATAATAATTTACTAAAATATAATTTATATACATTTACTATATTTTGAAAATTCAAAATTATATGTAAAAATATTTTAAGTTTTCTACATTAGTATTTTCTGAACTTGTCTATAACATAAATAGTTTAGTTGTTAGATATAGTCATACAAACAAAATTTGTATAAAAGCTATTAATACTCATTTTGCATAAATTTCAAATTTAACTTTTATTGTATGTTTATAATATTATGATTGTATAAGGCAGTTAAATCCATTCTTAACAATCAGTGTCTTAGCACATTATTATATTTGCAACCATTCTGATGATAAAAGTTTTGAGTAATTCATATAAACTAGAGTAATATAGTCATGTTACTCTAATATAAACATACAAATGCAATTATCTGTGTTTTGTAAATCTGTAGATATTTTACTGAGAATTGTACAAAGGTTCCTATAACTACAATATGATTACAATTACTTTTATCAATAGTCACTCTTCAACACCTTTTGTTTTCTAATTATTTATGGTCTTAGGATTTTGATGATTTAATATTGTATACTATTTTTTTTTTTAAGTTTTTTTTTATAATAAACGTTATAAAAACTTTTAAATCCAATAAAACTCAAACTTAACTAGGAAAAAATGTTGGAAATCAATGTTTTCCAATCTTTATGATGACAACCCACTATTGAAATCTATTGCCAGGTTAATCATTAACACATTTTTTTGGTTTCAAGTTAGATTCAAGCATAGTTTAAGATTATAAAAATTTATAATAATAATTACAATATAAGTAATAATTTATTGGCGCTCACAATTTTGAAAACAGTTTTTCAAAATAATAAGAAAACACTAGCATTTTTATGTAAATACAATTTTTGGCAATATCAATAATTTTTTAAATGATTAAAAAAATACCCAATTTTAGATTAAAATTTTTGACTATATTTTATATTACATTTTTTAGACATGATACATTTTTTTTTAATAATTTGGCTCTTTTATTCCATTTCTAGACATTTAAAACCGTTACTTTTTCATTTTTTTTCCAAATTTCGTTTGGCAATTTAATACAAGATCTCAAAATGAGTTCGTCTCATATCAATTCAAAAATATAGAAAATGTATTATTACATTTTTTTTAGAGCCTGTTAATACGTATTTGAAATGTTTACAATGTTTATACAGTTCATGATTGTATCTAAATTATTTTATAGTTTTATATGTAGTCAACTGTTATTGTTACGTAAGACTTGAAACTAATGTTAGGAAATTGAATACAAGATTCACTGTAATGAGTCTTAAATAGGAATTTAAAAAAAAAATCCATTCATGAGCAATTCAAGTACAATTTTCGACATTTTTTGTTCTAGAAATTTTTAACATTCTACTAATACTTCAATAATTATTTTTTATTTACAATCACATTTTAAATATATTTAGATTATTTTTAAATTTAAGAATTTATAGAAATTTTGATTTGAATTTTGTTTAAAGTTTTTAAGTTCATTTAAAAAGATTGAAAACTTAATACAATACCGCACAAGTAAATGGTGTTCTTATAATATAAGTGTTGAAAGTGTTTTAAGGCTTAAAAAATATAAAATGTTGACAAAATCCGTCATAATCATGAAGTTTTAAAATTATATTTTGGTTTAAGAATTTATAAAATCATTTAAAGGTTTAAAAATCTAATACAAGATTTCCCATAAAGTTGTATTACAGTTGAATGTACTACAGTCTTCAGTAAATGTTAACAGAGATCCAACAGATTGATTTTGATTGCTCCGTAGTAAGCCGACTGATTGTCGAAATATAAAGTAGTAAAATATTTCTAAGTTTTTTTTATTTAATTTAAATAAAAATAATTCTAATTAAGTCCAATAGACAATATTCTGATGTAAACTGACGTGAAGGTGCTTGCGCTGACTCTGGTAAATCACATGTATCGGAGTCCTCTCTTGAACCCTATTATATATAGTCGGTGTACTCCGACCAACTACTCATGTCACTTCTAGCCTATTCCTAAGTGAGTTATTCGTTATCACTTATCACACTATTAAACATTTCAAGATGCAAGTGCGATAATAAATCTCAATATGACGTCCGCGATGATGTCTGCCAACGCGCGGGTGGTCAAACGCGATCGAAATTCTCAGAAATCGAGATTAATTAAAAATCATATTCGATTATAGGCCTAAAACGCATTGTGGAATTCATTCATCTTCCAGTTCCGAAGGTAAAGTCATGGGTGGTTTGACTCTCTCATTATTATTGTCCGCAGTACTTAGGCCTAGTGCGTTACCGCTCAGGTATGTAGATATTTCCCCATTACATATAAATGTTTATTTCTACGTCATAGTATCCTTATTGTGTGGTATGTTATTCTAATATATCGGTGATTGTTATCCTAATAGATATTTATGCCTACGTCGCAGCATCCTTATTATGTATTATATTATTGGTATGTAATATCATAGCACGTAGCATCTCTCCATGAAAAAAAAGGTTTATGTCCTCATGACAGAAATCTTTCAAAGTCTAGTACAAAAAATAGTTAATATACAATACAAGTTATTAAAACTTGTTTACTATATTTTAAAGTTTACAATAAATATTTATAATAGGTAATATATTGATTACAAAAGTGGATCAATAATTTGCTTAATATATGCTGGTTAGTGGTTACATTTTTGCATTTTTTTTTTTAATTAATACAATAAAAAAAATATTTAGTAGATAGTATAATAATATAATAATGTATATGTTATATAATATAAATGGTTAATGGATAATGATATAATAATATATTAATATTATTAACTTTTATAAAAAAACCAAATAGAGTGATTACTAATGTATATAAATAAACAAAATATTAATACTTTCGTAGTACATAATTATAATATAGTTCACCTTTTTTTTTTTTATAGTATAATAATTTTGATATTTATAATAAAGTAAAACTATAATATATCTGAATGCATAATCTCTAGTAAAATGTCTATACTCTAACTCAGTGGTTCCTAATCAGCATTGAGCCACGGACCCCTAGCTAAAACTTAAATTGGACGGGGGACCCCTCTTATTTGTGATTACTTACTTTTCAATTTTATTTAATTATATCATTAATTGTCGACCTTTTTTGCGATAATCGAGTTTATCTCACTACGTGTTTAGTAATTCCACTAAAATAAAAATAAAAATATCACTTCAGTACTACATAACCATGGACTCCCTAACATCAACACGCGGACCACCAGTTGAGAACCACTGCTTTAACTTATATTTTTAATAATTTTTCTCTAACCTAATTTTTATTATACATAGTTTTGTTTTTCAAATTGGATTGTGAAATTTTTTATTAAAAAGTTTATTGTGACATGTTATATTTAGTATTGGGTATTGTGTTAATTCTAGCCTGTTTAAAATATTTCTATCAGAATCTCCATTCCATATTACTATTACATTTTCTTCATTGCCTCTCAAAATATAGTTCTCGATGAACGATGGTGTTAAATTATTCCTCGTCGTATTAAGGCTTTGGTTCAATTGGTCTAAATTAGCATCTCGTATCTCCGTTTTACATCTGAATATTCTCTTTATCTCTTAAATAGCTACACTCGAGCTTAATAACTAGTCAATAATCTAATTTATATATAAAGTTAATAACTTACATAATATAATGGTCATTACTCATTAGTCGTACAAATTTCAAATTCATAGTTCTTTCAATAATGGAAACTCCCCACCGGGTAATACGGAATAGGAGTACGTGATACATCACGTAGATGTCCCTTTAAAAGTGCTTCCAAAAGACAATAACAAATTGTAGCGTTTTCAGGTAAAACTAAGTATAAGATCCTAAACTATAAAAAAATAAATTCATTTTTTTCATGACATTTGGGGTGAGGGGCATCGCTCCCATAGCACCCCTTTGTATATTAAATATACACCCAAGTACATGAATGAATACAGTACTTTGCAACACAAACGTGACCGTCGTCAAGAAACACTTTTATAATATACAGTACAACCGATTAAAGCTACCGAGAACAACAAAACAATATAAATACGATAAAATGCAACTTATTGAATCAAAAAACCAGTATTCTAAATTGATAAATGGGCTTCGAATCAAACAACAGTGCTCTACGTCTCTCTTATGTGAGAAAATAAAAATAACGAAAAAAACGTCCGGAGGACTGTCCTCGTTTGTCGTACTCGTAACCGCGATCGCGACCGCTACAAACGCAAACGACGAATAAACTATACACGTATGGCATTCAAAAGACGCACATTACGGCCATTACGCAAATATGGAAAGAACGGATTGGAAAAACTCTTTAAAAGTCTTAAAATCCTGTGAAAAATGAAAAATATTCGAAAGATTACGTAAGTAGAAATAATATCGTTTTAATAATAATAATAATAATAATCAATATAATCGACTGCACATAGATCTTATGATTTATAAAAAATTAACTAAAAAGAAAAATATGACCTAAAAATGCAAAAAAATGAGCTAAAAAATTAAAAACGTCAAAAAATGCAAAAAAAAATGCACTTTACTACAAATTCAAAGCCATAGGTATCACAAATAATACATAATCATTAATCTATGTACGATGTACTTTTACCCTTATAATGAAATTTACATAACGTTTAATTCTAAATATTATAGACAAATTTATAGACAAGAAACAAAATTTATTTAACAATCTTTAATTATTTTTGATAGGATAAAAAAAGACAGCATTAAATATTTTCAATACCGTGTTAATTTATTTAACTTTATTCTTGTATTCATTTTGGCTTCTCTTTCATCGATTGGACAGCTTCTTAACAAGGTGGATTCATTTTACTATTGACTGTATATTTTCAGTAACATGTACACTTAATACATCAATCCAGGAATTTCAAAGATTGGATTCCTGTAGACATTTTAAGTAATATGCTTGTAAATTATTATTTGTTTTAATATTAATTTTACAAACAGTTTATTAAGTACAGTCGATTAGTAAAATTGTAGTATGTAACTATGTAAGCATATTTTTAAATTCGATGAGCGATGACACAATAATATTTTACTAAGCTATTATATTTCATAAAAAATATGAAATATATTTATCTTATATGCAATATTATAATTATAAATACAAATACTGGAAATAAAACACTATATTTAAATTAAATATTTTTTTATTAATGCACGCGGGTCATTAAAAATAATTTCTGTATCTATAAATCACTGGAGCACAATATTGTTATAACTAGGCCACGTATTTAAATGCAAATTACATTTTTGCTGAATGTCCGAAAACATTGCTTTCCAAACACACAGTTCATTTCATACATCAAGAAATTAAAAATGTAACTTTTGTTTTGGATTCTTTGACATTTTTATGTCTTAAGTCATTTTTGTATAGGAATTTATAAAATTCGATAAAAATTAAGCAGCACTTGATTATGCAGTACTATTATGAAAGACAAAGTAAAAGTATAATGCGTGTATCTATTTTAATTGTATATTAATTTTTTGAAAATACATGTCAAAATACAAAGAAGATAGGAGAATTCGAAGAAGACGAAAATTATACGAATAATTAATACCTAAGAATAAAAATGTATATAATCAAACAATTTTTTCAATGTTAAAAAGAATTTAAAAAAATTTTTTAGTGCATTTTTTAAAAAGAAAAATTTCTTAAAAAAATACGATTTAATGCACTCATAACAGAAAATTCTTTAAAAATGCACTAAAAAAATTCTCTTAAAATTAGGTTAGGTTAGGTTTAGTTATAACTTATAACTTATAATAATTATGAATTATTGTAAAGTGTTAATTATTAGGGTTTAATCTTTCCACCTCCCGAAAATTCATCCGATGCCAATTATTTTTCAGTTTTTATTGTTTAAAGAATACAAAAATAATGTAAGAAACTGAAAATCATGTTTAGAAATTAAATATTTAATTATTATGTACCGTTTTTATAAGGTTTTAGTCGTAAAGCAATTTTTATTAATTTAAATTTAAATTACATATTAAGAATCATCATTAGAGGCCAATAGCATAGCATAAAATTTAGTACACTAGGAATAGCATTTATGAAATGCTATTTTAGAATTTTTAATGTTGAATACAAATATAAATACTTTATTGTAAAGTTAATAATATACCACAGACCACTACATATTACATAGAGTCTTGGTCAAAATAAGTCGGGACAAAAAGAATAAAAACTTCAATGAAAATATTACATGTTTGAAAATAGTTAATTATTAAAAAATAAAATGGACTATAAGTTCATATTATTATTTGTGATTGTTTCTGATTTCTTTTCCTAGTAAAATCACACTGTGGTACAATGTCCAATTAAGACGAGAAATATATTTATTAGTTTTTATTATCGATTTTATCTCGTAAAATTAACAATAATTTTGTTCACCAATATTGTTTTATACTGTTTTGCATTCAAAAACATTAATGCTGACAATGCTGTTATCTGCTAATACTGCATAAAAGATTACATTTTCAACCTAATAATTTTGTTAGAAAAAAGCATGTATCCGATATACCTATAATAAGAAAAAGTTCTGACAATATAATAGATATAACTATTTTTTTTCTACATCTGAAACATTATAGCCACATATTTTTCTAAAACAGTATTATTCTAGGGCTGGAAATGTAATGCCCTATAAGACTCTAAAAAATGATTTAATACCCTAAAAATTCTAATTAATGCACTAGCACTAATAAAATGCAAGTAAACTATTTTC
Organism: Rhopalosiphum maidis; assembly: GCF_003676215.2. Taxonomy (NCBI): domain Eukaryota; kingdom Metazoa; phylum Arthropoda; class Insecta; order Hemiptera; family Aphididae; genus Rhopalosiphum; species Rhopalosiphum maidis. Next base: position 179,158 of record NC_040880.1, on the reverse strand, counting down.
ATTGTTAATATATTTAGTATAAATTGTAAATAATATTTGATTAAATTAATTAAATTGAAATAAAAGTAATGAAAATAATTTTTCCATAGGCTAAACTTCAACTTGGATTTCTTTTAAACTGAAAAATAATTATTTCCTTTTTATTTTTTAAACTATTTTGTACCTACTTCATTGTTTGTTATTACAAAAAAAAATATAAATTTATATAAAACTCGCGTGTAAAATTTTAAAACAAAATGTCAAAAAATGCAAAATAAATTGTCTTATTCAAATTCAAAAGTGTACGATAATAGTTATGATTGTGGTGTATTCGTGTGTAAATATGCTAAATATTTAGCTAGGGATACTGTAGTAAATTTTTCACAAGTACAAATGAATTAATTTAGACAGTTAGTAGCATAAGAGCTCATGGCGAAAAGATTAGTAGATATAAATGTCGATCCATAATATACAAATGTCTTTATTACGAGTGTAATAGCACGTACGTGTGTAATAACATCAATCTGACAATCTATATTATAATACATAATGATAACAAGTATTATATTTTATTTTAAACAATTTAAATTTAATACCTACCTACCTACCTACATACTTGTTTGTTTTTAAATGTTCGTAATGTACTTAGTTTTAACATGTATATAAAACAATAAATTAAATTGTGTATTAATTTTATTTTAATATTTTCAGTTTGTAAAGAAGTAGGTACCTATGGCTAGCAAAGTTTGTATTAGTCAACAATTTTATTTAAATGATAGTGTCACAAATGATTACCTACATGAATTTAAATAATCAACATTAATCACTTATTTAAATAACGTATATTGTTTTGAGGTTTTGACAAATATTTTTATCTAAGACTCGGGAAAAGAGTATATGACTCTGGTAAGCGACTGGTAAGAAATCTTGATTTATTTTCTACGCTGTCAGAACTGTCGACTCTCGCACCAACGCAAAGGGACAAGGCGAGACGGGAAGACAACAAAACGCATGACTGGCCGTTGGCGATCTCGTCGACTTGCGACAACTGTGAGATCGGCGACTACTTTTTTCTTGTTCCATAAACACCACATTGTGTATTTTAACAATATTACCATTAACTATGTTTTAAAATATTAACGTTATCTCAAGATTTACTGGAGATTAATTTTGATTTAAGCAATATTATCAAAATATTACAACAATATTTAATTTTCTATCAAAATTTTACTGTAATATTATTATAATTGATATATTTTCAAAATACGATTATGACAATCATTTTTAATGTAATTATTTATTTTTATTTAAAAAAAAATTATATACATACTTTTTTTAAACAAGAATTAAGTAATATTTATAATTTTATTACTAAAAAAATACTCAATCTGCCTATATTTAATTTCTAAAAGGTTTTAAACTTTAGAATTAAGATTTGCATCATTAATTGCAAAAAAATTATTTTAAGTGGTTAAATAGTTTTTATTAGAAAATTGTAAAAAGTTTTCTTGAGTAATGTTCTTAAATGCAAATAAAAGTGTTATACTTAAATTATTACTGTAATTGCGGTCTGCAATAAAAAAACCATAATAATAACAATAATTAATAGAATTTGTAGGAATTTAAATAATTAACGCCAAGATAAAAATTAATATTATTTATTAGACGATATAAAATAGACACTCCCGTAAACATCGCGAGAAACTTGCGTTTTTCAACCGATTTTTAACTCTGAGCCGCTGTACTGCACAACAAGCACAAGTCGTCGTTCGCACAACAGTTTAACGACCACATTTGTAATTTTATTATCCATCATAAAATTACACGAACAAAACGTTACAACGGTTATAAGGCTATAAGAAAGCATTCGGGAGAACGGACAGGACCCCGAGAACATACGGTTCAATCCCGTACAGCCGTCAATCACGGGATTAAGACATTTACCTCTCCTACAATTTATAATTTTTATAATATTTTATTACATAATTTTGAAATTAGGCACGTACACTCAGAGAAAATATAGTTTTAATTTCTATGATTTCATTCCATTGATTTACTATTTTATTATTTTATTAAAATGTATGACAAATTTCATCATTTCAAAGATAAACATAATCAGTTCAAAGATATTTTCTTTAATTTAAGAATAAAAATATACAATTAAATTTTAGCAAATCCATTGATTATATTATTCAGTTCTCTTTAAAATAAAGAAAAAAATATTTTATTTTATGTTCAACTGACTTAGAAACAATGAAAGATATCTTCATTTTTACGCATAATTATGATGTTGAATTAATGAAAAATAGTACTTAATTTGTTAACAAAAGTGTTTAAAATCAATAGTTTATTAAATTTAATACATTTCAATCAACCTTTACATCAATGTTACTTTTCCTATAATCAAAGTTATCGGGTATCATAATTCGAGTTTTCTAAAATAGTATTAGTTTTAAGGAAAACATCTTAATGTTAATGGAATATTATCAATATTTCGTTTTTTCTCAATTTAACAACTGTAAAATGGTAGGTATTGAATTAATAACATTTTTCGTAATATTGACAAAAATATATTTTTATAGTTTAAGATAAAAAAATATCAGTCAATTAGTAGAAAAGTTTTGGCGTCGTCTTATGACATAGGTATTTTATGTAAGATTGCAGCAAACGCGTACATTACTACTGCGCAAACTATTATAGCTTTTATTTGTATAAGAAGTGTCTAACATTAAAACATTTTAAACTAAATCTGTTTAGAAAATTTATTTATTCTATATTCTTTTAGGAGTGAAACAAATGAAAAGCAGTTATTAAAATCGTATGTTCTATTTTTAAAAAGAGTACCTAGACCTTATTATTATAGTACTCTATAATTACCCCCTCCAATTTTTTTTTTATCAAACTATAGTTTTTATACGGTGCTATAATGTGTTTATTGAAATTATATAGAACAGGTATAAGCATTAATATTTAATTCTTTAAATAAATTTGGTATATTAAAATATTGTATATTATATATTCTGTATTTTTCTATGCTAAGGATAATATATAATACATAAAAACATGAAAATATAAACAGATATTGTAGATAAATAGTAAATAAATTAAAAAGATAATTAATAAAAATATCCAAGTTTAATTACACATGAATTATATTAATCGCATAGGCATAGCTAAACAATGTTTAACGTAAAATATAAAAAGAAGCTCAGAAATAACGGCTTAAATGCTCAAGATTTGGCATCAAATATCAATTCAAACTGTAGTCGATAGGTGTTAGCGTTAGGTTTCCATTCATAGGTAGGTACAATAGTAACAAGAACGAATCCCGCTCCGGCGGATTTGGGCGACGCCTTGATTAACATTAACGAATTTTTTGCATTAAAAAAAAAAAAAATCATTATATTGAAAGAAAATTTACTTTTATCTAGTACATTAAATCTTTAGTTGAAAGATATTAATAGGTTATAATTTAATGGTGGTAGAATTAATCTTATTACAATTAATATTTGTTTCTATTATATTATTTCTTACTATGAAAGAAATAATTTCTTTAAATTGTTTATAGTCATAATTAATTTAATGGATATTACAAATAGTAATACGACTATAAGTCTATAAAGTATAGTACACGATTATAATAGCAGTATAATATAGTACATACAACTGGTGACCCGTCATTTGGTCCGGTATATAATATCCGGCGACGTTTAATCCGGTTCAAAATGAACCTGTACCAAAAATATCCTGCTAAAAAACGTCCGGTAACAAATAAATATAAAATACAAATATATAGAAATTATAATTATAATTTTAGAAAAATAATCTATAATATTGTAGAATATTATAGAATGTAATTAGCAGATAGTCCACCTTAAATAAAGATTAGCTAAAACAAATAAAACAAAACGAATAAGCCACGAATAAACGGATCTAATCACGTAGTAATAATGCTTCGATTTTTGACTTCAGCCCCTCTTTGAATAGGAAAATTCATCTAGTTGGTATTTTGGGGGGTCAAAAGTAAAAAATTTACAGTAGTTTTCAAAATCGTCGGGAAAAACCCTGAAAAAATAACGGAAAAATGGGAATTTTTACGCACAACCACTTTCGATATTTTGATTTTGCTGTAACTCAAAAACGAATCATTGTAAATACTTGAAATTTTCACCAAATTTTTATAATATGGTTATCTATTTACGATTATATTTTGACCTTTTTTAAACTACTTATAGACAATTGAAATTTTCGACTTTATAAGTTTTTTTTCTTAAAATGCCGATAAAAAAAATTTGGCTATCCAAAAAATCTTTAAAATTCAATACAAGGTTTATTATAAGTTGTACTTATTGAAGTAAAAAAAAAAAATCAAAAATCGTTAGTCACAATTTTCGTTTATAGGCATTTAAAGTTCAAATGTTTACGAAATATATCAAAATCGCGAAAATTTGCAAGGAATCTTAAAGTTGAAAATTCATAAAATTTTTGTGATTTATACCTAAGGTTCAAAAATCCAATACAAGGTTATCTATAAGTTTTCCTTCAAGTAACTGTTAAAAAAAAATTGCAGCGTCAATATAGAAAACATTTTATGAACGTATGAAATTTAATTTTTTACGAAATCGCGTAAAATAACGATATATTACAATTTAAATATAGGTAATAATATAATATATTTACTAATTATCATTGACTGACAAATCATTTCCGTTCAGAATCGTTTTCCGTATACAATAATACCCGTCATTGCATTCAAATTTAACATATCCACTATAGTGACCAGTGACCTAGTCTCCATCTCTACTATACAGCAGAGCGGTACCCACTTTTTTTTTACCTGACGTTTTTATAAATTATGAAAATAAAATAATAATTTTAATTTCTAAATATTTATGTTTTATATTTTGTTGTGAACCCCTGTCTGTATGCTATACCCAGAATAGGATATAGTTATAATATAATATAATATAGTATAGTGTGTAAGCATATTAACATGTGAACCGATAGTGACACGGTTTTAGGGAATTCGCTGTGTGGACAGTTTTGAGCCCGAGCGAGCCACTACCGTGTCTCGCCGTCTGTGTAATATTTAGTGTAGTCCTGGCAGACCATCGAGCAGAGCCTCTGTTATTTTCTTAAGTCTAACAATTATTCTGTGTAACTAATTTCTTTTAAAATTGATTATATTAATAAAGTATTAGTGATAACTTAAACACCGCGTATTTATTACTAACGAACAAACTCGGTTGTGGAGACGTCCATAACATTTTTGGTGGCAGCGGTGGGATCCGTAGATTCCAGTTCGTTAAACAATAAGTTAGTCAATGCCGTGTAATTTTGAGTTAAAGTAAATCTATGCTTATAATATAATTAAATACAAGAAGAAATTCTGAAGAAGAAAATCCGAAGTGTCCAGAAAATCCAAAACATCGAAGTATACAGAAACTCCAGTTTACAAGACGACAAGGAAGGGAGCCCGCAGTACCGCTGTACTCATAGCGCCGCCCAAACTAATGGTTAGTAGCGCACGCACTCACACGAACGCGAATCCGTAATACGAGCATCACAGCCGCCGCGTCCGTTGTTCGTGGTACCGCTGAAATTTATAAGCGCGCACACACACACGCAAAGGACGCGCCGCCGCCGCCGTGTCGATAGTGCCGCCCGAACCGAACGACACTCACTTACGCACGCACGCATTTGCCGTGTATGCTAGTTACGAAACCGGACGTCTGTGCCGCCGCCGAATATATATACATATATATATATATATTATAATATAGTACCAGCAGCTGATAGCCGCTGAAAACACTGATATCCAGTGCACGACGCTCGTAATCAGCGCCGCCGCGAAGTGTAAACAAGCAACACGACTCGCGTTAGCGGTTCGAATTCGTGATAAGCGTTAAATTTAAAAAATACGCGATCGTTGTAATCGGTGTAAATACGCGATCGTCGTTATCAAATAAATACGCGACCGTTGTTTATTAACGACAAGTCGTAAGCAAGCAGAGAAACCCACTACAGGTTGTAGTGGTCTCCGCGCCAGGAGTTTCGGGGCTAGCGAACGTCGATTCCACAAGCGCAGTCGAAGAGGAAAGTCGTCGTTAACATCCAAGGAATTCGAGACAAGCCAAGCAGAACATCAGTGCAGATCATTTGAGCATCCAGTAGAAGTGTTAAAAAAAATCAGTAAATATAAAAAAAAACATGGCAAGGATCATTTTAACTGCACTACTGTAAGTAAAAAAAGAAAATAATAAAGAAATAATAATAATAATAATAATAAAAAAAAAAATTTTGAAACCATATCTCGACTACACTCCGTACTGATCAATAAGTACGTTTTTCTTTCTTATCTATTTTTTATTTTTTTTATCATTATTATTTCTTTCTGTATAATTTAGAATCGTAAATCTGTAGTATTATTGTATTAATATAATATTAATATCGTAGTTAACATTAGCATTAATTTATAATTGCATGTAAACATACACACATATATATAAATATAGGTTAGCAATTCGTTAAGTATCAGCCAAGTAGATAAGTAGTTAATGAGCGGAAAACGGGAAAACGGGTCGGATAGATCGTCCCCAAATCCAGATAACGAATCGAGTGATCCAATAACACCGCCAAGTCCTACCCCTCGTGTAAGTTTACCAGTACGATTCTCAAATCCAGAAAATCCGACATCCGAACGTTCTATTGGGAATATCAGTACTGATAACATCTTCATCAGAACTGGCGTACTAATAGACCATAATTCGGAGTTAATACATAACGTCTCCGTAACTTTGGGGGAAGTAGATACTGTTTTGGGGGAAGCAGAAAATCAACTCAACCTTAATATCCTAGACCAAACCATTGAAGAAAATCTTTTAAATCAGACTATACCCTCCCCTCCTCTTAACTCCAGCTACCAAAACATGAATCAAGACACTCAGGAAGCAGTTCAGACAACGGGTATTAACGATAATACTCGACAAAGCATCATGGTAAATTCTGAAGGACAATTGAATACAGATACACAAGCAATATCAAATCCTCCAATAACTGAAGGAAACCCGGATCAATCAGATGTCCGATATTCATTCGGACCCAGAGAAGAGACAATAGGATTGGAGGCTGCTCTAAAACTCTTGCCAGGCTCGTTCAGTGGAGACAAGCAGGAGGAGTTAGAGATATTTTTGGAAAAATGCGAGTTTGCGTTAGCATGCGCACATGACCATGTACAGGCTCGACTACTCCAAGGAATACAAGTTAGACTGACAGGGAAAGCCCGTCAGGCAGTCAAGTTTAAGGAGATAAGACACTGGGCTGAACTAAAGGAAGCGTTAAAGTCTGCATTGGAACCGCAGAGGACGACCACATATCTATTCTCGGAGTTGTATTCGACGAGACAGAAAATCGGAGAAGACGTAACAAACTACGCCAACAGAATTGAGCAACTCCAAACATTCATCATAGAGCAAGAGACAAGTGGGCACAGTTGGGAGGTAGCCCAAGCGCTAGGAACAAGCATCAAGAAGCAAAGCATCCAAGTCTTTGTAGAGGGACTAGGACCTTTAAAGGATTTCATAAAGGCGAGGAATCCATTAACATTAGACAGGGCCATACAAGCAGCAAGGGAAGAAGAACGGGTCAGAAACTCGTAAGAGGCAACAAAGAAGTTATATGGAGCGCCTCACCAATCCACGAAGAAACCCACTTGTTTTCACTGCAATAAAGCCTGTCATATGGCGAAGGACTGTAGGAGCAAACCGACGACGACAAACTCAAAACCTTTTTCCGCAACGGCACCAGTTAGAAGTATTCAATGTTACTACTGTAAAAAACTAGGGCACATGCTGAAAGATTGCCGTAAAAGGAATTATGTAAACTCCAAAAAGGAAGGCAACCAGTAGGAAAACCAGCAGCAACCGGCCGCCAGCGGTGGGCGCCCGGTGAGCGAGTTAAAAAACACCGGCAACGACAGATCCTCTACTTCAAAGCAGAATTAGATGAAGATCATCTAACCTGCCACATTCAACAGACCATCAGCAAAAAATCGAAGCTACTCTTAGATTCTGGGACTGAGCTTAATTTAATAAAAATATCTTCCCTCGTAGATCAGACTATCGTGTATGAAGACGTCATATATCAGCTGAAGGGCATTAATGACCAGATAGTACACACAATGGGACAAACACAATTGGAACTATTTATCGAGGATAAAACTATAGCTGCAATGTTCCAAGTAGTTCATTCTGCATTCCCAATCCCAAACGATGGTATCCTTGGACGGCCATTTATGGTGGAAAACAAAATCATTCTGAATTACCAGACTAATGAAGTCATTATTCCTGACGGGGCTGAAATAGTGCTACAACCTCGCACTGAAACCCTTGTAGGAATAGAAGCAGGGAATCACTCGGAAGACAAAATCATCATCATTGAATGTCAAGAAATCACGAAATCAGTCTTGTGCAGTAACGCTGTAACCAGAGTACAAAACAAAAGGGTGTTAGACACACTCATCCACCCAACCGAAGAAACGATAAGGCTAAAGACGCCTAATTTAAAGGAATTGGTCCACGAGGAGTTCAGGGAAGCTCTGATCCATTCGGTACAAGTCATGGATCAACAAGAAGAACCTCATGCAAACAGTAGTCGACTAAAACGATTGGAAGAAGCACTTAGAACCAATCATCTAAATTCAGAGGAAAAGGGATCATTAGTGGCCATCTGTCAAGATTACTCTGACATATTCTTCTTAGAAGGAGATCGGGTGACAGCAACTACAGCAGTGACACACGGAATCAAAACCTCAGAGGCGGTATCGCCAATTCACGTGAAGCCCTACCGTTTACCACAAAGGCATAGACAGGAAATTACGGACCAAATGGAGACCCTTGAACGGGAAGGTGTGATTACAGCTAGTGAATCGCCTTGAAACGCTCCACTCCTAGTAGTCCCGAAGAAACCCGACGTCAATGGTCAGGTTAAATACCATGTCTGCGTGGATTTTCGCCGACTTAATGAGGTTACGATAGGGGATGCTTTTCCACTTCCGAACATCGTGGATATTTTGGACTAACTAGGGAGGTCAAAATATTACAGTACCTTGGATTTAGCCCATGGGTACCACCAAATCCCGATGGATCCCTCCGACCGTAACAAAACGGCGTTTTCTACAGACCGGGGACATTTCGAATTTCAGCGAATGCCATTTGGTTTGAAGGGAGCTCCAGGGACATTCCAGAGGCTCATGAATAAAGTACTAATCGGTATAAATGGAATCAAAGCATTCGTATATCTAGATGACATAATCATCTATGCAAAAGATCTAAATGATCATTCACAGAAAATCAGAGAGATTTTTCAGAGACTACGCAAATACAATCTCAAACTTCAACCACTGAAATGCGAATTTCTCCGAAAAGAAGTCAATTATCTCGGACATCAAATCACTGACGAAGGAGTCAAGCCAGATCCTCAGAAGATAAGTTGTGGGAAACAATTTCCAATTCCAAGAAATGTGAAAGAGGTTAAGTCATTTTTAGGACTTTCAGGCTACTACAGAAGATTTATTAGAAACTATGGGCAGATCGCTAAGCCACTGACCTCATTGTTAAAAAAGGACGCAACGTTCAGATGGAGTGACCTTTGCCAAAAATCTTTTGAACAGTTAAAAGACCTCTTGACACAGGCACCAATATTACAATATCCGGACTTCTCTAAACCATTTAACTTGACTTGTGATGCAAGTGACTATGCGATCGGATGTGTACTGTCGCAAGGACCGATAGGAAAGGATTTGCCGATAGCGTTTGCATCTCGTACTCTAAATAAGGCAGAAATCAACTACAACACAACCGAGAAGGAGCTAACCAGCATAGTATGGGGAATTAAGATATATAGACCTTATCTATTCGGGCAAAAGTTTAATATAATTACCGATCATCGAGCACTAGTATGGTTGTTTAATATTACAGATCCTGGATCAAGACTCACTCGTTGGCGCCTCAAGCTGGAAGAGTACCAGTACACTATCCATTTCAAACCAGGAGTGAACAACACAAATGCTGACGCACTGAGTCGTATTCAACGGTAGAGCTCAGACCTCGTCGAGTCATTACAACCAGTCAGAACCTCCAGAAACTCAAGGAACCTCTTTAAAATCAGTAGACAACGAACACCTAGACCTAGAATCGAAAAGGGAAGGTGATACTGGTTATCAAGCATTTCTGGAAGCAGATGAAATTAAACTGGGTCGTACGAAAAAAATTGCCGAGCTAACAGGAGATCTGTTTTCCGTAGAGGCTGGAATCTCATTAGCACATTGTGTATCAGCAGATTTTAAAGCAAGGAAAGGAATTGCATTTGAATTCCGAACCCGATTTGGAAAAGTTAATGAACTTCGTCGACAAAAATGCCAAATAACAGAGATTGCAACAATCAATGTGAACAATCATCAGGTGTTTTATATAATCACAAAAGAATTTTTCTGGCAAAAATCAAGTTATGAAATTCTCTTCCAAAGTCTACAGAACCTCAAGTCAATCTGCGTCAAGTATAAAGTTACGCAGCTCGCTTGTCCACGTCTAGGCTGCGGACCTAGATGGACTGAAGTGGGAAGTCGTACGAAATATGTTAAGGTATACCTTCCGTGACTCTCCTGTGTATATTCAGATATACACTCGCGATGAGTTAACGACAGATAACAAACTACAGATCATAAAGGAATTTCACGAAAATCCACTTGGTGGACATCAAGGTGTAACGCGCACATATAATAAAATTTCACAGCAGTACCAATGGCAGGGTATGAGGGCACAAATCCGGAAATACATCAAGAAATGTCCTGCATGTCAAATCAACAAAACTCCAAACCGGACCATCAAAGAACCTATGGTAATAACAACTACTGCTTCGAAACCATTCGAAAAAGTATTCATGGACATCGTAGGGCCACTCAACAAGTCCTACCACGGGAATTCGTATATTTTAACTCTAATCGATAATTTTTCGAAATTCACTTGGGCGTGTGCCATGAAGGATCATGAAGCAAACACCGTCGCACAGCATTTTGTCACTCAATTTGTATGTCTGCATGAGCAACCTGAATCTCTAGTGACGGACTGTGGAACTGAATTCCTTAGTAAGGTTTTCAAGGAAGTATGCAAACTCTTAAATATCTCTCAAACATCGACCACCCCGTATCATCCGCAGAGTAACGGTAGCTTGAAGAGGAGTCACCGCACCTTAGGTGAATATTTAAGGAACTACTCTGGAAAAAATCCACAAAACTGGGATGTACATGTCCCTTATGCAATGTACTGTCATAATTCTTCAGTACACACAGCCACAGGGTTTCAACCACATGAAATCGTGTACGGATATCCATTATCAATACCAAATTCGTTAAGTCGTAAGCCAGAACTTCAGTATAATTATCAAGATTATCAATACGAAATGAAACGTCTTATGCAAGAAACGCACCAGATGGTAACAGAGCAACAGATGAAATCAAAACAGAAATCGCAGGAGCGATATGGTCGTACAGCTATGCCTTTGCAAATCAATGAAGGTGATAAAGTCATAGTGCAAGAAAAAACAAGTAAAGGAAAATTATCACCTAAGTGGTTAGGACCATTCACAGTGGTGCAAACTAATGCGGACTCTCCGAATGTGACCATCTTAAAAAAAATAAACATGTAAAATTGCACAAAAATCTCTTGAAGAAATTTCATGAATCAAATCTAAATTGTGTTTCAGAACCTCAATGGTATGTCGTGGGCTTTCAAACTCTCAGAGCGGAAGTTTCCAAGTTACTTCATTTCAGAACTCATCGGGCTTATACTTTGAAGCAATGGGACCTCTTCGCATTTCCTACACCAATTGGGATTTCATCACTTACGTGAATCTGACAACTTATTACATGAAGTACCAAATACTCCAGAAATTCCATGATCAAACGGGTGACATTTGTATTCAATTGAAAAAAAAGAGAGGATTCGATCTTAACTAGTGCGTGTACGGATTTCATACAATCCACGGTTCCGTTCATGCAAGAAATTGAATCAAATCTCAATTCTGTCATACGAATCCTTGGGTCAGACCACAGAACCTTTGAACATCCGAACCGACAACCTCGTAGGTTGATAAATGCAGTAGGAAGGCTAGCAAACATTCTTTTTGGAGTTTGCTCCGATCAGGATGCAGAATTCTTTTACAAAAACATTGAACATCTTGCTCGTTCCGAGGATAAACATGTTCATCTATCACAGGAACAGATACGCATAGTCTCTTCAGTCATAAATAACGTAAATTCCACCATGCATGAACTGCTAACAGATGATCAGAAATTGCAGCAGAATATAAACAGAATAGAAGAACAATCAAGGCGTTCTGAGGCAACAATCAATGTATTGGAAATACAATACACCTTCCTGGAGCACACTGCAATATTGACAGTTTTCCTAAACCAATTCGCTTGGGAAACTCAAAACCTCCAATCCATTGTCAACTCAGCATTAAATGGATTGATGCATACAAATGTCTACCCCCTTCTCAATTGATTCACGAACTTAAACAAATACAACTGACATTACCTTTTACACTAGAGCTACCTATAACTGAATCTCATTTATCTATCCCGGAATTATTCCGTACATCCAAGTTAAGCGTAGTGTACATCCAACAGAATCTCGTATTTGTAACCCATATACCCTTATTGTCAAACCTTCGGTTTAACCTGTTTCATAATATTCCACTTCCGATACTTACAAATAAAGGTAATATATTAATCATTGAACCACAAGCTCAGTACTTGGCAATAAGCGATACTAACGAATATCATTTCAGTCTAACCGACGATCAGTAAGAAAAATGTGAAACATTGTTCTCTTTTAAGTTATGTGTAAATCCTGAGGCTATTAGTAAATCTAAACACCAGGATAATTGTGAGGTATCATTGTACAATTCCCCGTATCAAACGATAGGAGCTTGTAATTTCAAATATCTGAACCTAAATACTACAATCTGGCATAAGCTTTATCTACAAAACGCGTGGTTATATTATTGCATTTCGCAGGCAGTTACAGTAACATGCGCACAAAACTCTAGCAGAATCCTACTCAACGGTACAGGAAAAATTCAAATTTCCGATAATTGTGTTATATATACAGAAAATCTGATTTTAACACCATCAAGAACCCTATCATCAGTAATTCATAGAGATTTCGTCCCAGAAAATCTGAATCTGCACGCAATATTAAAAATGCCAGAAATAATTAACAGCCGTGTTCCCGAGCAAATAGATACAAATAAATATTTTAAAAATTTTTATCAGTTAGCTGAAGATGCTAAAAAACTGAAAGAATTATCTAAAATGTACAACGATACCAACATATTTGTAAATCCAGATCATCATTTTATTATAGTTTATTGTATTGTCATTTTAATAATAGTAATAATTCTGTACATGTTGATCACATATAAGTGTAATCTACCTCGACTCTACAGACCGGAAATAGCAGAACCCCAGAATGTAGCAGAGTATGTGCAATCCACACACTTCCTTACAAAATTCTAAAACTTCAGAGCATCAGAACTCACGGATGAAGTGAAACATGGTGATCATTAGACCCCCATGTCTCATGTAGTCCGGGGGGTGTAGTGAACCCCTGTCTGTATGCTATACCCAGAATAGGATATAGTTATAATATAATATAATATAGTATAGTGTGTAAGCATATTAACACGTGAACCGATAGAGTGACACGGTTTTAGGGAATTCGCTGTGTGGACAGTTTTGAGCCCGAGCGAGCCACTACCGTGTCTCGCCGTCTGTGTAATATTTAGTGTAGTCCTGGCAGACCATCGAGCAGAGCCTCTGTTATTTTCTTAAGTCTAACAATTATTCTGTGTAACTAATTTCTTTTAAAATTGATTATATTAATAAAGTATTAGTGATAACTTAAACACCGCGTATTTATTACTAACGAACAAACTCGGTTGTGGAGACGTCCATAACAATTTATTTGTTACCGGACGTTTTTTAGCAGGATATTTTTTGTACAGGTTCTTTTTGAACCGGATTAATTGTCGCCAGATATAATTTACCAGGCCAAATGACATGCAACCCATACAACTTGATCTAGACACACATTGTACGACGTACCGTGTCCGAGAGTGAGTCTTGTAGATGACCTTAGTCCTATATATTATACGCGTTATTGACGTCATATAGTCAATGTATATGTGTGGTATTGATAAGTATTGCTTCACATTACAATAGAAAGTTAAACAATGATACATAATATATTGATCCGTGTGCTTACAAATTTACAATGTATGCATACTAATATTAATTGTATATTTTTACATATTATAAGATTATTAAAATTCTATGATGCGTAGCTGCGTGCAAAGCAGAGATAGAAATTCCGTGTACACCTACTAATAAGTTTCGAGAAAGCTCACTTCATATCATACACGTATTGACTATTGAGATTATAATATAAGATATACAGTAGAACCCGTTTAAGACGCTCTCGCTTAGACGATTTCCCGGCTAATAAGCTCATTTTTACAATTCCTTTGATTTTGACAACATTTAACATGTAAGTAACACTGGATAATACGCTCTATGTTCCCGGATAAGACGTTCGTCTTGTCAATTATCTTAATATAAAAATATATTGTATAAATTCATCTTAATAAAATTGAGCACTTCCTGTAGTCAAAAAACATCAAAAATGTGAAACAAAGAAACATGGATGATTTTTTTGAAATAGGTAATATAAAATAATATATGTAATATTTTAATTTAATTTAAATATTTTTATATGTAATAATTCACTCTACGAAGTAAAAATTATAATTTGTATGTATATAACATAGATGTATTGTAATGTACTCGCGTATAATACGATTTTCATCTTAACGATCTAATCCAACATTAAATTAATTTTTTCCAAATATCAACATAGTTCATTGACATTGCTAGCTAGTAAACTCTTCTTTCAAACTTGAACCAGACAACAGATCGGTCATTACAGACGACCAGTGGTGTGTCCAGGGGAGTGGTTAGGGGTTATATCCCTCCCTGACTTTTTTTTTTGTTGACTTTCGGAAAACAAATTATTAAATATTAGAGTTGTTATTTATTATAAAGTCATTGATTTTGATTATTAGTAATAAGTTATTGCTTATATAAATCATATTTATTATAATATATACATTTTATTATATATATTATATATACTTTATTTTCTCTCATTATCTGCCTACTTAATTTTATTATGCAATTTTTTGCAATTTCTCACGTTTTTGGATAATTTTAATTATAGTGTTTTAATGAAAATACTTAACTAAACCAAATTCATTATAACATAAATAGATTATTTAACAATGGTAATTATTTTAATATAAAAAATCTAAATACATATGTAACTTATTTCGTTTATTTTAGGAAAACAAAGCTTTCTTAAAAGTAATACCATCGAGAATAAATAAATACAGAAAAGAAATGCCGGGTGTATCTTTACCTCCCGATTCACGAACCTATATTATTACAAGGTCGAAAACATGGTCATTGCTACAATTTTCTATGCAAATAATTTTGAAATTTTTTTAATTGTGATTAAATGTTTATAAAACGATGTTAATCACCATCAGTGTGAAAAAGCTGAAACAACTTGTACAATATAATGCAGTCAAATGTGGTTTATAGTATATTCATACAATTACACTTATTTGAGTTATCCATTAATCTTACAAGCTTGGAAGAATCGAATAGTGAGCTACTTAAAATATGAATAGGTTTAGAAAAGCTGAAGATATTTTAACAAAAATCCCTGGTCCAAACGGAAAAAAAAACCATAGATAAATGTATGTATATATATATAATTGAAAAAAAAATAAAAGATATAGCATATAAAACTATTAAATCTTATTATAAAGTCATATCGGATAAAGCAGATGTTTATTTAGATATACGCCTAAATTATTGAGTTTTTTTAATCTTCACTAATAAATAATTGGTGTAGTAGAAGTAGAACGTATTTTTTCTTTGTACAAACATATTTTAAGTAATAAAAGATTTAATTTTAATTTGGAAATATATTTAATTATTAACTTTAATTCAAAAAAGTAATACATTCATCAATTTTTTTTTAAATTAATTTAATTATAATTAAGAATTTAAAGTTTTTTTATATGACTTGTATTTTTAAAGTGCAATTTATTATACAATTTTTATGTGTTTTTAATGGAATTAAATCCGGTCTTTTCTTATAACATATATCCCCCATCGAAAATTCCTGGGCACGCCACTGCAGACGACAGTACATAAGCACTGCATAATTCAATAACTTAATTGTATTATAATTTGTTACCTATTACTATAATTATTATTTACAAGTATATTGTAAATGTTTAGTACCTACCTGAAAATAAAAGTTTGTGGAAATCTAAAATTTCACGACTGACCGTAAAATGTCACAAATAGGACTATTTAAATAGCAATAATTATTATTAAGAGGATGCTATACCCGCATGTATTGTGTCCGTCTTCCACATGTAAAGTATAGCAAAAGCTGTTTGCACGGGATAGAACCATTCAGGTTGTAGTGATAGGTAGTTAAGATTCCAAATTGATACTTAGTATAGGTATAGTTAAGAACATTGTTGCGTCTCTGGCTATTGGTTACCATTTGCCGGGATGACTGAATTTGACAAGTGTGGTGTCGACGTGAGGGTAACCGATTTAATATAAAATATATGAAATACAGCAAATATATTGAGCCGCAAGAATAAGATAATATAATAATTAAAAAACAATATCAATATTATAATACCTATGGGCGCCCAGAATTTAGCATATAAATAATAGATACACGAATATATAATATTAGGTAATAATAACGAAAATGAAAAAATATATAAATATTAAATTGAAACCTAAACCTGACAACGTAAAAGTCTTTGCTGGAACGACGATGACGGCCCCAATGCGATGTATAGCCAATATAGGCGCGTAACAGCTGATTTCTTCCGAGGTCAACGACCTCGCGACGGCGACGAGTGCGAACTGGACAATACATATATTATATGTATACGCACTTCGCGTGTCGGCTGTTTCGACGACGCGGTGAAGGTTATGCAGCACTCGCGGGTGTTGTATAATAATGAATATAATTCGCAAATAAATAACTGCGGATGTCCAACTGGCTTCGCAAAAGGCCGACAATACAACCGCGTGACGATGGACGACTTAATCGCATGAACATCAGTTGGACCCGTAACGTGGTGACTTATTCGATACACACCAATTTAACGTCGGGCATTGATTCCAGCGATTCGAACGCCGAATGGAGTAACGCCTACGACAATTTGCCAAAGGCCTACCACGACAACACTTGACAGTATAAGTAGTATAACGACTAACGAGAAGCATTCGCGGCGGAAACGCAATACCACGACCGGAGTGTCAGACTGTATTCTACAAGCCCGGCAGCCGGCAGGGCCTGACTTAGGAATTTTGTGGCCTTAGGCAAAATAAAAAATGTGGCCCCTTATTGTCAACAATAGCAATAACCCCCTACACAAATGAGTTGTATAAAACAAAATAATAATTTATTACAATTTTGTATTTACTTATACATTTTCACAAACATAATTATAATGTTATACATTTTTTTATCTCTACAGGCTACAGATTTTTTGTACTTATTATTTTTATTTACATTTTACGCTGATGAGGATTAATTATTTTATTTTTTTGAACCGACCGGCTCTCACTGCGACGTCGACGATCGCGGACGTCAAAGGCACTGGGATAGAGTAGGGGGACATAAAAGTTCACGGAGATTGTATTTTCCATGCGTACCGTAACCGGTCACCGACGTGCGACAATGGGAATTTGAAGCAGCAATTCGAACAAACATTATCTGTGAAATATCGTTTTTATTTTTTAGATTCTAAATGAATGAGTGATGAATGTATTGATTTTACAATTATGTGTGTTTTATTTTTAAATTTTTTTTTGTCTTTCATCACGTTTTGGAGTAGTAATAGTCTTTGATTTTTGATTTCAGCACCACTTTGAAAAGGAAATTGAATCTAGTTGGTACTTTGGGGGGTCAAAAGTAAAAATTATCCAATAGTTTTCAAAGTGTCAGGAAAAATCCTGAAAAAGTATCGGAAAAACGGGAATTTTTACGCATAACCATTTTTTGATTTTGCTGTAACTCAAAAACGAATCATTGTAAATACTTAAAATTTTCACCAAATGTTTATATTAGCGTTATATATTTACGATTAAATTTTCAAAATATTTAGAATTTTTTTAAACTATTTATAGACCATTGAAATTTTTGATTTTTTTAAATTTTTTTTCTTAAAATACCGATAAAAAAAATTTGGCTGTCCAAAAAGTCTTTAAAATTTAACACAAGGTTTATTATAAGATTTTTTTATTGTAGTAAAAAAAAAAACAAAAATCGTTGGTCACAATTTTGTTTATAAGCATTAAAAGTCCAAATAATTACGAAATAAGTTGAAATCGCGAATATTTGCAAGAAATTTTAAAGTTGAAAATTTATATCTAAGGTTAAAAAACCAAACACAAGGTTCTCCATAATTTTATCTTCAAATAACTACAAAAAAAAAACTCCAGCGTCAATAAAGAAAAAATGTTATGAGCGTATGAATTTTTTTTTACGAAATCGAGTAAAATAATGATATATTACAATTTAAATATAGGTAATAATTAATAATATAATATATCTTACTAATTATCATCTTACTAATATATCATCCTAGAATCATCTCCGTTCAGAATCATTTTTCGTAGACAATGATACCTGTTATTGCATTCAAATTTAACACGTCCATTATAGTAGGGGTGACCAAACCGCGGCTCGTGTCATAGACCTTTGCGGCTCCCATTTTATCGTAACATTTTTACAAAAAAAATTTTTTCATATGAATTTATTTATATGAGTCTCTTCTCGCTGGCCACCCTTGCATTATAGTGACCTACTCATCTCTATCTCTACCATACAGGCTTACAGTAGAGCGATATCCACTTGCTCACCTTTTTTATATCAATTATACAAAAAAATGTCTTATTGTTTCAAAATCCTTTTTTTTTTTTTGAACTTGAATAACTTTTTTTTAATTACAATATCTAAAAATAAAAACGATATTTCACAGCCAAAGTTCTCATTTTTATGTGGTGAAAATTTCGTTTCTTAGTTATTGTTGTAGCCAGTGGAGTCACGATCTTATTTTTTTAGGGCGAATCCCCAAACAATTTTAGGTTGTTGGGTGGGTAAAATTGTTAGGTCGTAAACATATTTTACTATGTATAAATATTTTATTCTAGGAGTCAGCTGTCAGTACATTAGTACATGGGTAACAAATCATACTATGCTGTATTACTGTATTGTTGTAATGTTGTATGTAATGCGTATTACGTATCGCGTATGGTATGTGTATGACCAGAATTGGGCAAAAATGCAAAATATTATCTACATAATTATTCGAATAATATTGTTTTTAAAAAGAAATCATTCGAATAATTCGAAGTTCCTGTATTCAGTGGCGTAGACATGATTTCTGAAAGAGGGGATCGAAAAAAAAAAGCTAAATGGGAGGGGGAAATTGAAAAATCCCTCGTTTTCCTAAAACTTTTTACATGGTAGTAAAATATAAGAACAAATTATGAACAATGAAATTTGAATAAATATAATTTGAATTGATTCAAAATTCATATTAAACACAATATGGTAGATTATTCACTCCAATACTCTATAGAGTCAACATTTCTGTATTATAAAATGCTACATCATTAAATGTATAAATAAAATAAATAACAATTAAATTAACAAATCTAGTTTTCTATTTTTTTTTTTTTTTTTTGCTAGTTAGTCTAAAACTTCTGCTGTAATTAAATATTTCTATAAACTGGCATAAGTGTTAGGCATTTAGCCGTTCCTGTAACAAATACATTTTCACACATTTTCAACATTCCCATGAATGTCTTTTTTTTAGATTTCAGATAAATAAATGGTAGGTACGTAGTACGTACTATGTACTAGTGTACTGCGTATACGCGGTGAACTAAACCAATAGCGATAATGATCTCATTAGTTATTTCTCATAATGTAATAACAACGATAATATCTGATAACATTTTAAACATAGGCTCACAGTGGAAGCATAGCCCTTTTAGTCGAGCATACATACATATTATTATATATAAAGTATTGTCTTTATAAATAATATGCTATAATAAAGTATAAACACAGTCGTTATTGAACATTTCGACTAAATAAACATTACTTTGCTACAAATAAAATAAAATACAATTATAATGGTATTTAGTATTGAGAAAATTTTCATAGTTTAATAGCTCGATAGATTATAATATCACAAAATATTACATTTTAGAGCATACTGCATAATGTAAGCAAAAACAAAAAAATAATAAAAATCCAATAGGGGGGGATCTGACCCCCACGTCCCTCCCATGTATACGCCCCTGCCTGTACTAGTAACTATTCTTATTTGTTAGACTAGGTTAGACTAAGTTCTTCGTTGGTGAAAGTAATCTAACCTAAACGTCCTAAACCTGTGATAATCTATAATTAATATTGTTTTTCATCTTTATTATAATTTATAAATAATAATGTATAAGCAATTCGAGTTTATTACTAGGCACTAACAATCAGCAGAGCTCGAGAGCTAAGACTAACACTCTTCACGAATCTTGTGAATTTTAGATTTTAAATTAATAATATGAATACATTTGTTATTAGAGAATCAAACACAAAAGTAAGTATTTTTAATGCAATTGTAATGCACTAATCAGTAGTCAATAATATAAAATATTATGACATGGTATTTTTTTATGTTAAAAACTAAATAATTTTCAACTTTTGAGAGTTAAAAAATACCTATAATTGTATATATTTGTATTTAATTTAATTATAGTTGAATATCTATAACCCTAGATAATTATTATTTATTAATAATTGAAAAAATTTTCATTATAATTTTGAAGTGGCTTATTACAGTATGTTTTAATTTGTAATTTATATAATTTATATGGCAGTTGCAGTAGGAAATACTTAAATTATGTAAGTAGCTATTTGAGTATTTAAGTATTTCATATTTTCATTCCTAATTATTATTGGTAAAAATTGGCATATCTTGTATGATAAATATTTCATTTTGTGTGAGTAACAAAATACAATTCACAACATTTGGGATTAAATACCTACTCAAGCATATTTTGACTATTTTGGTGTTAAATGCCATAATATATTTTATTTTAAGACCATGTTTAAAATATTTGATCATTGTGTGGTTTCACTGAGTTAGTTGTTGAAAAATATTTGACTAGGTAGTTTTAGAGCGATAGTTAATAATTAATAAGGATTGTAACTGTACTCGAGCGAAACGAGAATAAAGTTTTTTTGGTTTAATGTTAAGGTTTTATTATTGACACCTAAGATCTAACCGCGTCAAGGCGTATATCCACTAATAATTTTAGCAATACGCCACTGCGGGACACACTATAAACTTGTCTGTATAAACTCCCTGTCATAATATGTAAAAATCTATCAACATAGAACATTAGGTGTCACCTGTATTCTGTGACTCTGTCACTAGCCGTGATAAACTGCTTTATAAAATTATAAAAATTATTACTTCATCACCGACCTAACCGTTATGTTACCTATTACACTTAGTTTGTGACCTTTCAAATTTGCTTGTTAAGTTCGTATTTGTAAAATGTCAAACGCGAATAATTATGTTTGTTTATGTGGAAAAAAACGAATGAAATTAAATGATACAAATTGAAAAAGACATATACTTGCTTGCATTTGATGTAGTTAAGTTTAAAAACACAAAAACAATAAGTGACGTTTCAAATTTTTTTTATAAAAAAACGCAGTATAGATCAACTTAATGATTTATCAAAAGATTGTTACATTAATGTTAATTGATATAGTAAAAAAATATCAATATTTATTTTATAATTAACAAAAATATATTATGCATCAACAGGTTTTAGTTTTATGTTTGGGTGGGTGGATATAGTTTCTTGTCCCTGTGAATAAAATGTTCGTGACGCCACTGATTGTAACCTTTTCCGTTCTTTGCCGTGGAAAACTATTTTTGCCATGTTTTGTATTTGTAAGACGGAGAAAAGTAATAACACATGTCACGTGCGTGTATAATGTCCTCTTTTAAGAGCACAGCGACCAGCGCAAGCGTACAATTTGTTTTCTTTCTCTGGCCTACGCGCAACATGGACAATACGCATTTACGCAAAACAAACATTATCTATGAAATATCGTTTTTATTTTTTTTATAAAAACTAATGTTTTAAAGTAATTTTAGAGTAAAAAATTTAATGAATTGTAGTATTATAAATTAATAAAAAATACATTCTAATTAAACTTAAGTTGATCGCGGAAGTTATATTTTGACTAAATCTGGAGAAATTATCAAATGTTTAAACATTAAACATTAAATAACAAAATCATGATCATTAGACAATTATTTGAAAAAAAAAACACTTTGAAAAACCAGTAGATTCAAAAATATTTATTACATTAATTGTTGTGCACAATTTAGATGAAAATTTAAAATACTTTGAAGATTGTGAAAATGTGAAATCCATAAAAAAAATGTTATTCTTGGTTCACAATGGAAATTCAATTTGTATGCCAATAGTTCTTATCTAGGTACTTAAATTTTATCTTATTCTAATAATCAAAATATATTTTTTTTTCATATGTAGTTTTTAAATTAAGAGGATGTCACACACTATTTGTTTTCTCTCTCTAGCCCACGAGCAACATAGACAAAACGCATTTACGCAATCTGAGTAGAACTCACTCAATTTTGGTTCTAGAGCAGCGCTTCTCAACCTATGGTACGCGAAAAAAATCTCCCATTATAAAAAAATTGGAATGAATCATTATTAACATTAAATATTATTTAGTTAATTTTATTAATAATAATAATAATTGTACATATTTAATTTAATTTAATTTCTTTTTGTATATTAAATACTTAATTCCTATCATTTTGTAATTCATAATAAAATAAAATTCTATACATGTAACATAAACGTATACATTATTAAGTGAAAAAAAATGATCAGATGATACGTAAAAATTTTCAAACTGTGCAGGTGGTACGCGAATATAAATAGGTGGAGAACCGCTGTTCTAGAGTAAATATACCTATTATAAAATTAAATTTTGATAATATTTTTGAGTACAAGACGATGAGTTTTTTTTAAAAAAATTAACATTTTGAAAATTTAAAGGTTATTTAAATATGTTGTAATTTATAGCTATTTCTAAACAATATAATTAACGTTGTATTGAAAATAATGGAAAAAACTCATCATCTTGTACTCAGAAATATTATCAAAATTTAATTTTATAATAGGTATATTTACTCTAGAACCAAAATTGAGCAAGTTCTACTCAGACTGCGTAAATGCGTTTTGTCTATGTTGCGCGAGGGCTAGAGAGAGAAAACAGTGTGTGACGTCCTCTTAATAATTAATAATTTAAACAAATTGCGTTGCTTGTAAATTTAATATTTCATTTTCAACAAAATAAAAAATAGGTAGCTTAGTTATAGTAATGACTAATGAGTTTCTAATATTTTACATGGTTACTTGTATGGCATATTTCTATAATATTATAGTATTAGAAGCCAATACATTTAGATTTAAAGATATTAGTATTAATTCACTGTTATAAGTTATTTTTTTTATTCTGTTAAAAAATGATTTTTATACAACTACATAATATTAGTTTGGTTACATCTCAACAAACATATTTATTATACATTATATTGTTTAAACTTTAATTTAATAGGTATCGCAATCATCGCATAGTTAAAAATGTTTATTGTTATTAATTACTTGAACGAAGATTCTATCGAATTTGTGCGTGAAACATGACATAATAGAAAAACTAAAACGTGTGTATGGCTTAATGCAAATAGACTAACTGAAAACAAATCATATCCAAATAAGTTGGAATATAATTGGTTACCAGCGAGGATATTAGGACGAAAATATAGTAAAATTTAAATAATTGTTAATAGGTAGATAACAAGATAACTTAGATAACAAACCTATACATACATAAATTCAAACATTTAATATTGTTTTATAACATAAATTTATATTATAACAATAACTCGAGATGAAACATTTTTAGTTATCCTAGTCTTATTAGTCATTCAATGAATAATCCATTTCCAAAACAAAACAAGTCAACAATATTTATGTCAAAGCCGAGTAGCCATATCCCAGTGTTTGCATTAAACAAAAATTGTAAAAAAAAAATATTTTTCTCACAACTATCAAATTTAGTAGAAGGTATATAATATAATACATATATTTAACATCATATATCTGTTACTATTTTTCAAATTAGATAGATATTTCAGTCTCATGTGGTGATAATCAGGTTAAAATAAACTACCTAGTTAGTAAGTATATATAGGTACCTACTCATATATAACTAGAATTTTATTTGGATCAAAATAAATATAAATGAGTTACTTATCTAGATATTTTCCAACACTGCTAACCAACAGGCGAAAGCGTTTCAACTGCTACGTTGAAAATATTTAGGTATGCTTTATTAAATGAAAATATTATAAAATTTTAGAATGTAATAAGTTGTCCTACCTAATCTTCAGCGACCGTTAACGTGGCGATTATATAGAGCCAATTTATCAGATTTAATCTTTAATGTCGTAGCATAATGATAATTTGTTATCAATAAGTAGATTTCCAAATAAATTATCATCTGTATGAATATGTTACGAAAAATAAAACAAAAGAAATAAGTTATTAACAATAAAATATTTGTACGAAAAAAAAAGTATAATTATATTTACATTATTATAATACAAATTAATTATGGTAAGTAAAAATTGGAATAAAATGGATCGTGTAATGGTAGTAACATATAGTACCATAATCCGTGACTTTCCTGTTTTGATGTTGGTGGCTTCGTCGGCGGCAGAGGAGTAGTTGTTGTAGTTGTAGTAGTAGTTGTTGTTGATTTAATTATTGATTCCAATACTGGAACAGTAGTACCAGCAGGAATGTTAATTTTAGTGGCCTTATTTAATCTGTAAACATTATAATATTAGTTTTTGGATTTTTAACAACATTCCGGTTTTTAAATTGCTAGACAAGGGCGCTCGCGAGGGGCAATTCCCCCCTAGCTTTCCTGCTAGTTAAAATAATTATATCGAAATTAAATATTCTAAAATCTCAAAAATCATTATTGGTACCAAGGTGTATTGATATTTGATATAGGTAATATATAGTCGGTAGGAAAATATTTCTTTTTTTTTAAAAGATTGTGAATTTTATCCAACTTTAAAGAGAAGTATTATTATTAATATGACTATTCCATCAACAACTTGTAGTATAGAAAGGACATTCAGCAAATTACGTCGTATTAAAACCTGGTAACTGGTTACGTTCAACAATGTGTGAGAACCGTTTATCCGGATTATGTATGTTAGGTTTATATGGAAAAAAAATCGAAGAACTTACTTTATCTGAAAAAGTTATTAATGAATTTGGAAAAATAAAATAAAATTACAATTTGTGTTCAATTAGTTAATATAGTTACTATACGTCTATAAGTGTAAAATATAATATTAATTATTATATTACCTTTAAATATTTTTTATAAATAAGCCTAATACATTATACATTAATAGAAGTGTTTGATTATGAATAAAAATTAAAGCTATCCCCAAGGCCGTAACTGAAAAAAAATTTCGGGGGTCCAACATTTTTTTAAAATATAAATGCTGACAATTTTTAGTCAATAAACTGAATAAACTATATTTACCGCTAAAATATTTTCACTTTTAAAAATTTAGGGGGGGCGGACTCCTTTGATCCCCCTCAAATACGGCTTTGGTTATCCCCCCTGAAATTTGACCTGCGGGCGCCCTTGTTACCAGACATATTGAAACACTTTTATTTAAAAACAATACTAAGTTCATTATAGTGTAGATAAGAGTAGGTAGTAACACAGAATAAACTGTTTGGTTTTGTACCTGCATAATTTTAAAATTATAAAGTGTCTAGTAGTAAATTGAACACTGAGAAAATTGAGAATGACGAGAACTAAGCGAAAAAAATTAAAATGTCTATATAACGATAAGTTAAATACGATAAAAGAACCACACAAATTTATATGTACCTATCATTTATATAAATATAATGTTAATGATATCTATACTTTTCCTGGATTAATTTTCGAAACACCATAGCTATATTATCATTGTTTTTTCTCATTAAGAGGACGTGAACTACTGTTCGCGAGGTGAAGGAATGAAGACCTAGTATCGAAGGCTGCCACTGACGATGAGCGCAGCACATGTCCGAGCGTAATTATACTTTTTTTTACCGTAAAACATGGTTTCGTACTTTCAATAATACGGCTTACTGAAGGGTTATACAGCAAAAACACTTATAGGCTATAATAAAAATTTTAGAGGAGAATTTTATCTAGAATCGTATAGAGCTCAATTTTTGATATCTTTTTTTCAATCGTCCAATATTTCATAATGAATGTTATGGTTTTTTTTTTACTATTTATTGTTTTAATTATTTGAATAATTAATAAAAATATCGAAAATCGGGCTCTATACGATTCTAGATAAAATTTTCCTCTACAATTTTTATTATAGTCTACAGGTGTTTTTGCTGTATAACCCTTCAGTAAGCCGTATTATTGAAAGTACGAAACCATGTTTTACGGTAAAAAAAAAGTATAATTACGCTCGGACATGTGCTGCCGCTCATCGTCAGTGGCAGCTTTCGATACTCGGTCTTCATTCCTCCACCTCGCGTACAGTACCGTACCATAAACCATAACGAGTTAGTGTCGCTACGCGATGTCGTAGCTTATGTAATTTATTCATTTTACATTTTTACAATTTTACAAATGTGTAAACTAAACACTGTTTTATTTTCGTGAATGCTGTAACGTTTAAATAAATATATATATATATATATATATGTGTGTGTGTGTGTTTTCTAGCAGCCATTAATATCGAATGTATTAAAAATAAAAATGTTTAGACTCTTGTGTTACAAATTATATTTATATTAGTTCAACAAAAATATTAGTTGGCGATGTATCGAGTGTAAAGCGTAATAATGTGATCGTATTTATTTAATAGTTAGCCAAATAGTTAATGACACCGAAAAAGACTATATTAAAACTATACACCTGATAATTCAGAAATTGAAGCAAGGAAAGCATTGCAAATTTAAAAAACATATTGAACTTAGTGCTCAAGAAGTTTTAGGCACTGTACCAATGTATTTTTACAGGTAACAATAATAAATAATTATAACTAGGGATAGAATTTAAAATTAAAATAATAATTGTAGATCTTCAATAGATTAATACAACTTTCTATACATAAATTTATTCCGAACAAATATTTTTGAAGTGGTTACTACAATAACCAACAATTAATTCTTAACGATTAAACTTTCACATTTTATAATATTATTAATACAAATTAGATTGTATAGTTACTTAGTGTGTTGTTCAGGACAATGTGCTTTAATAAATTTTAAATTGCATTCTTTTGTACAGCATGCATTTATAATAAATTTATTTCTTTCTTGTCTTTCAAATTGTTCCACAGTATCTGAAACCATAATTAAATTAGAATCATTGATATATCATAATAATATTATGCCGTTATATAACTTATAGGTGATAAAAGTAACATTATAGCTATGCTATCTTTTCGTCTTTAAATAGAATTTTGAATAGTAACTAACTCAAAATACTATAACAAAATCAATTATTTAGTTAGGTAAGCAGCATGATGTAATAATTCTATTACGTTTTATTTAAACCAATACATTTGTAATGAAATTATTTTGATTTTGAGCAAAGTGCGATAAATGTATTGATTTTACAATGATGTGTGTTTGTGTATGTATCGTAAATACACTTCATACATGATATAAGTAGAAAAAAAAATACCATAATTTTTAATTTTGGGGATGGTTTGAGTATTCAGATAGAAAATAGAATCTAGTTTATACTTTGGAGGTCAAATTCCTAGGATTTTTCAAAAACATCAGGTAAAATGATTTGAGAGGGGGGATTCAAAAATAAATAACTAGTTATTTGAAAGTTTCATTAAATATTTATGTAAGCATTTCCTACAAATAATATAATAAACTAAATATTTTAAATGTTATTGAATTTTTTATAGATATTTCCATTTATCAATTGTTTATAGAGTTTCCAATAAATGTCATATTATTCGCTTAAAATCTTTAAAAAATTAATACAAAATACCTCATAACTAAAATAACATCGTCACATTTGTTTTTTTTTTTTTATGCATTTGAGGTGGTTCAAATTTGTCAAAGTCATAACAATACATTAATTAAAAAATATATTTTGCAGTAAAATAATAATACAATTTTAAATTTTTTATAGGTTTTAAGACTTGAAATGCTTAAATTTAAAACTCAAACTTCTTTATAAATTCATATTGGAAACAAAATTTAAAAATACCAATGCACAATTTTTTTTATAAATATTTGAATTTAAAACTTGGACAAAATTACATATTTTCAATATGAATAACGTTTTTCATTATTTTTTTATAAATCAAAAATATTATTTGAAGGAACATGAACTTTCATTTGTATTTTTACATTTTATAAACATAATTACTTTTTAAAATGCAATGTTTTCGACAAAAATTAATTCAACTTATTGTATTAGTGTATTACTAATGGTAGGTAGATAATATAAATTACTTATCTAATAGCAATATCAAAAAACATAACATGAAATATATTTAGTTATAGGCTGACAGGACCATCTTCATTCAGTATCGATTGTTGTATTCATTATTATATCACTGTATACAAGTATAATACAACCACCATGACAATACAGTGACTCATTCAACACTTATTGTACCCACTCGCCCATATTTTTAAAAAGTAATTTCTATGAAGGAGTTCATTAGTTTCTATGTTATTCAAAATTAATTTTCGATTCAAACAAAGTAGAAAGAGATAAAATATCAATTTTGTATCAATTAAAATTGAAAACCATATTTATTTTAATTTTAAAAATACATATTAATTCTTCTTTATTATTAAATTTAATAGTTTTAGATATTTACATTTTTGTTGTTTTTTTATCTCATATTTTTAATACATAGATTCCCTTTTCCAAATACTTACTTATCGTTTCTAGATTATGGAATTTTATATGTGGTTTGAATATTTGGAAAACTTCAAGAAGAATATAATTTATATAATCAAAGTTAAAATGTATGAAGAAACTGATGACCATAGAGATGTGAAATATTTTAGAAAACTAAAATTAGTAGTAATTTTATTACCAATAAAATAGTACAACACAACTGTGAAATTATTTTTAGCTACAGGTATAATATTGTATGTGCCTTTAACTCAATTATTTGTAATATTTATAACTAACTATAATATGTTTTTTTTAATAATAATAAATATGAAATTCTGTAGGACGGTATTATGCTATGAATAGTCACAGTAGGGAAAGGCATGTGTAATTGTTGATACTAACTATCCAATTGAATTTTACTTACATTTAATTTAATTAATCCAAAGTTATGTTGTTCAACATAAATATGAAATAAGACTAGATTTGATACAAAGTATTAAACATTTAATAATTGATAAGAAAATTTAGTCTAATTTTTTTTTTTAACTTTGTACTTTGTATACTAATTTTACTATTTATTATTTATTTTTGAGTTGTGGAGTTCAATTCAGAAATTTTTTTAAAAACAAAATTTGATATATTTTTTTTCTATAAAAAGTGTTGTTTTTATAATAACTTTCATACTAATAATCTCAACAGATCATATTTATGTCAATGTGGACTGAAAATTATTGATGATAAATCTCTACACAATTTTGTTTTTTTTTCACATTAGACTAATTACACATACTGTATCATTATATAAACCATACAATAATAAATTACTTTTTAGTGTCTTTCCTTTGCAGACAATTTGTACAGCAGATTTAAGTAATTCTCCACAATATTGTTGTGTCACCTCCCATGGGTCTGATCGCTCGGGAGCAGGTGTCGTTGCTACAAAAGCTGTGCTGCTGGCCCATAACACAAGAAATAATTTTAAAAAGTTCCTGAAACACACATGGTATGTGCATTAATATTATAAATAGGTGTTATATTAATTGGTGCAAGAATTATAATAATTTGTGCGTAGCTAGTGAATGGGATAGATTTTTTTTTTATAAAAATGTGCTATCAGATTTCATCTTATTTTATAAATGATATTATAAGTACAAATATTAAAGATAATTTTTATTATATTCTTTGAATATAAGATGAATTAATAGAAATGATACCATATAATTTATTTTTAATTTCCTAAATAATTAGAAATTACTAATATTGGTAAAATTTAAGTAATTTAAATAAGTTTACAAAAATATCTACACTGTTGTTTTATGTATAAGATAGATTACCTATACAAATCTACATGGAGTCGAACTTTTCCATTTTTTTTAAATCATGAACCAATGAGAAAAATTAGATTTAGTAAATATATTATGTATTAATAAATTTTAATTAGATACTTACATCATTGTATTTATATTATGTACGGTTTCTGCGGTTATTGAAGCAAACGTGTATTAACCCTAAAAAAAAATGCATTCAAATTAAAATTTTACAAAATTAAGTCACCAATTCACTATTTATATATCTAATATACATTTTGAATGAAATATTTATACCTAATACGTTTATTAAAATATGTCTTTCCTACTTGAAAATAAAATATCAACAATACCTATTTGTAAATTTTTATTTAAGTTGTCAGTTTTTGAATCAACAAAATTCTAAGATATTAATAAAAATGTCTTTAATTTCTCATAGACTTCATCACAAAAATAAAACTATGATAATTGAAATATAAATAGATTAAAAAACTTAATATTCAATAATTTACCCATATAGTCAAATATATGAAATTAATTAACTATCCTGATAAAATTGTACACGTTAAAAACTATAATTTAATTTATTAAATGATTGATTAAGAAACTTTTACTTGTACAACAATATGAAATTGAAGACAATGTAAAAAATAAGGCGTAAAAATTTATCTTTCAAACTTAATAATTATACAGTTACTAAAGGGATTTATATAAAAACACCTATCATACAATTAAAATAACAAAAAGTAAGCTGAGATCAAATTAAAAAAATTAAAAATGCATCATAAAATGGATAATAATAATTTTTTTTTTTATAAAATAATTGTGTGTTGATGTTTCTTAATCAAATGATACGTAGCAGTACCCATCACTAGCAGCAACCTAGTGATTGCTACTCTATTGTGTAATAGGTCAAAACAAAATATATGCTATTGCATATCTAAGGACCTAAGGCTTAAGAGGATGTCAGGTCATCAGCGTACTGTTTATTTTCTTTCTTTGTTCTGCGCAACATAGACAAAACGCATTTATGCAGAATCATTTTTTTATATTTTTGAATAATCTTAAGAGTAAAATCACCTATTACAAAAACAATAGATAATAATATTTTTGAGATTATGACACATCGATTTGTCTTAATATTCTCTCAAAACAATTTAAACATAATTTAAATTATTTTTTTTTTTTTTTGAAAGTCGAATATAAAATTAAATAACAATAAAATATAAAACCGATAAGGTCATTCTCTCGAAAATATTATCCTTTATAATTTTTGTAATAGATAATGTTACTCTAAAATTGCATAAAAATAATAAAAAAAAAAAAAAAAACGATTTTAGGTGAAAGTCTTTTTTCAATGTTGCGTGTGGATCAGAGAGAGAAAACAAATATTGCGTCGACACCCTCTTAATATTGTTCACTTTATAAATTATAAAAAAATATTATATAGCTATGGTAATGCTTTATGTTATACGTTATATGTATTATATGTCCCACGAAAAGGTCGTTTCTGTGCGGTGGTGAGGGGTAAATATAATGTGCTATTGATATTTTAGAAAGGTATACCTACTACCTGCTGCGTACTGCGTAGTAACTTATGTTAGTAGGATTTCGTAATTTAACAATTCGTGCCCATCTCAATAATATGTCTGTCACCACAAACTAGTGTGCGAAAATCGATTTTTTGTTTTGATGCTATGCTATAGGTACAACATAATACAATACAATATAAATCTGGAAACATGTACGGACATTGCGCCCGATGTTATCCGTTCACCGATTTCTTATGTTTAGGTCAGTAAATCGAACAAAAAGCAAGAAAAAAATATTTCAGAATAACCAACTGCGTTGCAGCTACCTAGTAGAATTTTAGGACGCTTACACGACCTGCCGAGTAGGTACCACGGCCATGTGGTTGTTTGGCGAAAACAATACATATAGTATGATTCTTCTAATTTAAATAATTATATTAAAAGAATGATAATTTAATGATTTTTAAATCCTAAATTATTTTAAAAATATATTATAACTAGGTAGGTAGTATATATTATAATGTAATTAAAATAATTATCTTAAAAATATTATTACTACTGACCATTAATATTTAATAAGTAATAACTGATATAATACATTTACAAACACTTGGTATTTAAACGAAAGTCTTATACTATTGTACTTGGTTGTTAACATGTTAAAAAAATAAAGAAGTATAATGCATTGAAAGTAAGTATTAAAATATTTAAAATTAATTAATAATATGTAGATATTATAAGCATTAATACCTATTATTTTATATAAACAATTTAATTAAACGACTTACTTTTCTGATTAAAATCTCAGGTGTGACCGAAAGCGTTTTATTTTGAAAATTAAAATGCCACAAAATTTCAAATTGCCCAGGTACATGCACAACCATGCGAATGCTTGGCAAAATGGAAACTGAACAACTGCACATTCTTGTAATAGTGTGCGACGCGCGTTCCATTAGGTTAGGCATCGTTTTCGTGGTATATGGTTTAGGGGTGGGCGGTCCGTATAAGATTGTGTTCACCAAAATACGCCATCTTCCGGATAGTTATCAAACACGCCCTAGTTGACACGATCATTGGGAAGCACAACAAAAAGCCACGATGGTTATTTGTCGTATAGTTCTATGTTGTTTTCTAAATCTAAATTCTACATAAAACCATCATGATTGATATCAACACAAATGCGTATACGGTAATTAATAATATTTTAACGACAAAAAGCCATATAATTCTAATGAAATTATAATTAAATTATTTTTTTAAAAAAATTTTGGTGCCAATTCGTATACAAATAATACTACACTAATTTGTTAATTCTAACCGTGGTCTAATCGTTTGAAATATCTAATAGAGCACATTTAAAATCCAATGTTACCTTTTTTTATGAATATTTTTTTTATTGTATTTGTTTGATTTCTATAAACTGTTTTTTATTGTAGCTTCACATAAAAATACTGTAGATAGATTTGCGAATTTATTCTAAACATGACTATATGGTGGTCAAGTTGATGGATGCTTGGTACAAACGGCGGCCTATATTATTCACAAGATACACATGCAGTAGCGCAAACGGGATTTTTTCAAGCGGGGTTTCCGCCAGTAGCGTATGCAGTAGTTCCCCAAAAACATTTCCAAATTTATTAGTATACTATGGACAAAAGTTACAGTTCGGGGGTGGGGAGGGGGTGTCCAGACACTCAATTTTTTAGGGGCGGACATTTTTCAACGACTAAAATGAAAGTTTTAAAGTCTCCTAATGTATTCTAATTTTTAAGATGAATTATGAATAATCATTAAAAAATGTGGTAACAAAATAATAGTAATATATTATTACATAGTCAATCACTGAATTATCACGTCAAGACCATACTATTGTCTATTAGCAACCTGTGTTATTAGAGAACTCGAATAATCAACGCATTTTTATTTTCGTTCTTATTATCGTATTATTTTTGATTTTAATTTGTATACAATATGTTTACAGGCTTACAGCAGAACACATTGAAACATAATCGTGTTTGTGTCTGTATAACTGTATTATAACCAACAGATTATTAATTTGATATTAATAGTTTCAAATGGTTTGTTTTTACACTACCAAGCAATTGTTTTTAATTTTTATTATACTATCTATTATTTTATTATTCGTCTCTCGATTCTCGTAGACCGTAGTCATAGTCAGTCTTGTCAAGTCATATTATAATAAAAAGATTATAGACTGAAAAACAAACGTACAACATTTTTGTTAACAGCGTTTTTTTTTTTTTAATAAATATGAGCGAAAAGCGAATTAAGTTAATAGTGACGCTAAATTTCTAGAAAAATCTGAGAAAAAAATAAAACAAACTATTCTCAAGCACATAAAATTCAAAGTTTCTTTTAAAAGGTAAAAACTAACGTACATAATAATACATTTATAATTTAAACAAAATAACAAATCACAAATGTATACAAAATAGTACATTAGTACCTACTCCGTACTCTTTAATAATAAAAATGAATTAAATATACTGTATTGTATTATATACTATTTAATAAACAATAATGAAAAATACTCATTATAAGGTCGCAATTAATATTTATATAAGGATTTTTAAAACTAGTAAATAATCTAATTTATAATATTATTCAGACTATGATTCTTTACTATTTATTACATTATATTTTTTTTACTTATCGTTTATTAAATATAAATGGCGGAACATTTTTTTGAACATTATTTGACATATGCAATAACTTTTATTTTATTCAATGTATTATATTTTAATGAATTAAGGATTAAACAATTTTAACACTGTTTTTATAAACAGTACAAGGTTTGTAAAGGGGAACATATCAGTTAACCCGGCACTGGTTACACGTATATTTTAAAGTATTGACAAGCGGAGTAGTGGACAAACATTTTGTGGGGTAACTCCGTACCACTCCACTCCGCGCATCAAAACTTTAAATACTTATAAATCATAAACTACTCGCCCTAAATTTAAGCATAAAATGGGGTGAGTATGCTTAAAAAATTCACCTTGTATATATTATTGCTATTATAGTGTTTGTCATTTCTAGACTACAATTAAATGGTTATAATAACATTTGTGGTATTTATATTTAGACCAGGATTTTTTATTGAGGGGAGGGGAGGTACATATTATTACTAAGTTAAACAGAAAACTTTAAATTACCATAAAAAAGGCTACGGGGAACTTATCAGTGGAGCCCATTATTGAAGATTAAATAAAAATGAAATAAAATATATTGTTAATAATGATATTATTAAACTAATATAAATGGTAAATGATAATTTCATACAATTTCATGTATAGAATCATTTAAGGTATGTGAAAATTTATTTAAATCAACTGCTTTATTAGTCAGTTTAAATTTTGTATTAGGTTTTTATTAGTGATTATTTAAGGAATAAGCGCTCTGACAATTTCTAAAAGTATGTTTAACAGTTCGATCCTAGAATTTTCTATTATAATATTTGAATGAAATATTAATTACCTAATAATTAATATATTATTATTATTATTATTTATTTATTTAACGGACGTTAGTCCAATTTACATAGTACATAGGGATAGGGTATTATACATTTGAAAAAAAAAGATTAATATTAGAGATATATAAATATAAGATTATATCATGTTTAAGTATTAATATATATTAATTCCCCATTAGCTTTATTATCAGAGAATAATTTAGAGTTATTGAGATTAATTTTACAAAATGGAACAACATTTCCGCCCGGAAAAGACACAATTTATGAATGAATGCTGAATGGTATATTATGAATTATTATTTACAAAGACTTTTTTTTAGAGAATAGGTAGATGAAATATAACGAATGACTTTAAAAGGGAATGCTGAAGTACGAATTGTATCTTATAAAATATAAAAATAAAATCTTTTTATTAATTATATTATAAGTATTAATTATCATAACAACAGAACAGTAGGTACATTTTTTTTTAAAATAAATTTTAGAAAATTGAACTTTTAAATATTTTAAAATTATTTTTTAAAAGTATTAGAGTATTATTTACCTTCACTAGAAACATTATCATTTATCAGCATCAATACTTTCAAAGAGTTTCCTTTTAATTGAAGTGTAAATATACCATTCGGAATTTTATATGAGAAGAATAAATGAAAATAAATAAATAAAAATATTAAAAATAAGACAGGTAAAAAATATATATATTTTAAATTTTAAAGTTATCGTAAAATTAAATTAATTAAATTATATAATTGTAATTCTTACTGATTATAATATCAAAATGGGCAATTAAACTTAGTTTATTGTACTATAAGTTATTATGAGGTACTCCTCTATATATTCTATAATAGACATAAAAAGATAGGATGTTTCAGAGTAAACAAACAAAAATAACTATTTAGAACATTTATAATACCTGTTTATATTTAAACAAATATATATTACATTTCAAATCTGTTAACGTTTATTTTTAAATTGTGTTATTGTAATATTGTTAGTTTTCTATGAATAGTTTAATGGAAAACTTATAAAATATATTGATATTGAATTCTATTATAAAATTATGAGGAAAAATTATCTATTTAATTTTGTTCAGATTTTCACAAAACTAGCATTGTTACAATTAAAAATATTTCAATACTTTTTAGTACTGGGCTTTGACTACATCAAGTTTTGGTGTTTATTCATAAATGAATAATATATTTAAATTTTGTTAGATACTTATTTAGTTATAACACTAAAATGCCTTGTGTACCAAAAAAAAGAAAAATATGTCTAAAAATGTAAAATTTGCTATTAAGTTTTTTTAAAAATGCACATACAATTTAGCATTACAGTGATTTCGTGTTTTCCGTTTAATGTTTCAACAGTACAAATTTTTGTTCCACATTTAGTTGAACACGTCCAGTAAAAAACGTTTTGGTCATCGCGTTTTCTTTTATAATTTTTATTTAATATATATATATATATATATATATAAATGAGATATCGTAACGTCGTAACTTTGATTAAACCATTAAACTATATCAATGGCTAAAAGGCCAAAAGTTGTATGTCACAAACTCTAAATTTTACAGGAGAGCAATTTTTAGATTTTAAATGTAATGATTATATTTAATTATGTAAATCATAATAAATTAACGAATAATGTATTTAGTTGGTACGGTGATTTTTTTTCCGAATACCAATTATATCTACACGGTAAAGCCGTCGTTGTTACCGTCCATGCATTATTATATATATAATAATGTATTATTAATAATATTGTACACAATATTATTATGTAAGTAATATAATAATTATTGTATAACTGTTAAATGAGAAAGTTATCATGTATTAAAACTAATTAGTTAATGCCTAACTTTATCAATATTTAAAAAATAATATATATAATAAATAAAAAAATATTTTCCTTTTCCCAAGATTTTTATAGTATTATTAATTATTACATTTCATATTTTTTTTTTAACTGTTATAGTTTTTTGTCAATTAAACTGACGTATAATTTCTGAATGTAGGCAAGATTTAATTGCTAATTAATCAAAATATATTATATGTATATTTAATATTTATATTATATATAACTATCTCGTAATTCAATAATTGTGATTTAAGCTTTAAGCTGCATAAATATACAAGTACAAATGAACAATTAGTTATTACTATAGGCACATAGTAATATAAAATAAAATTATAAATTTACGCGGTATGTTAAACAAGGAAAAACATTTTTTTCTAGCATATTTTAACGTCTTTTTAATTAATTTTTTTCTAGGTACATAAGATACAATAACTATTACGTTTGAAATTAATCATCCATTTAAGCAATTGTATACGAGTTTACAGCTCAAATAGCTGCATATAATATGCAATCGCGTATAGCGTCGCTGTCGGTGGGTAAATGAGTGGGGGATAGCTGTTAATATATTATAATTATCTTATTGAGCCAGAAGGGCCATAACTTATATTTATTATTTCTTTTATACCTATATTTTATTCTGTTCGGCGCAGTTATTATATTTTTGTACATTTATACATTTGCGCCAATTATTTATTAAATATTATTATATACATTTTTACCTGTTGGGCCAAAAAGGCCGTATTTATTATTAATATTATACAGCATATTTTTTATTATTTACATTTGAGTTATCATAATTTATTAGAGTTACCTATTCGTCCACTAGTTAAAGTTTATACACACCACCTACACACTAGCACTCACAGGATTTGCTCGGCGAACCTGTCCACTTCCTGCTGAGTGCTAAACATATATACACATAATTTACAAAGGTCGGTCGATGTATAGTGCAAACGAAGCTTTTGGTGACCGGGCGCACAGCCTATTATTGTACGTTCCCGGCACGAACATATATATTATGAATATTTTATAAAATATAGTCTAAATTTTATAAAAAAAATTTTAACTTCGCTGAATAAATATTTTTATTTTTAATTAGCATTTAGCATAGTGCTTTTAACAAAAATAAAAAAAAAAAAACAATATTAGTACATATTAAAAATGTATTTAATGATTTGAATGATAATACAATTTCTAAATAAATATTATATATATTCACTTTTCTTCTTTTCACTCGTATTTAAAACATGTGTTCAAATATTACCAAAAGTAATTACATTTATATTAATTAGATTATACATTCAATTTTTGAAATATACAATTATTATTATCATTTTATACATTTTATTAGTATATATTGTATATTATGTAGGTCTATATATTTTAAAATAAATATACAAGGGGGGGGGGCATAAACAGTGTCCGGTGTAATGGATGTGCAAATATTATAAACAGTAGCCGGCGGAATCAATAATTCCCCCAAATCTACAGTTAAAAAACTGATGCATACGATTGCGAAAGCTACTAAACATAAAAGGGCAACAATAAGTTTTTGAAACATAAATTTAAACCATATTAAAAAAATAAACAAAACAAAAAATTAGTATAAAACAATTTTTACAATCAGTCAAATGTCCATCAATAATTTCAAAAATTTTAGTTACCATGCAAATTAACCATAAATTGCGTAAGCAGCGGATAGTAAGCAAGTGAAGAAAAATAATTATCTTTATCTCTTTATAACAAATTGTCATCGATATAATATAAAATATTTATGCTAAACATAAAATTATTTTACCTAGTGAAAGTACGTTACGTCGTTGGCTAAACTCGAATAGTTGTAAGGGATCATAAAATATAAGAATGTTTTCATTACTCGGTACAATATATAATAACCCATTAGTAGACAATATACATAAATGGTTAAAAATTATTTTTAATTTATGATATACTTAATTTGATAAAAAGCTTACGGAATAATTTATTAGGTGATAAAATACAAATTGAAAATAAATGAATTTAATTTAGAGATACAAAAAAAACCTTATGAAATTCACATAAAAAGTAATACTGCATGGGCAATGTGTAAAACTGCACCTGCTCGCTCACATTGCTCCAAACGTTTTTCAAAAAATGTCGTGATAGTAGGCAATACAAATTCTTAATAAATGTAGATCTGTTGCAGCTTCGTAAAGTTAATACCTGTTGCTACTGGTAAATTAAAAACTAATATCGCACTAGAGACAGCAAATTTTATTGAAAATGTCAATATGTATTTTATAATGTTTAAAAACAGAAAAATTTATTTTGAGTTGAAAAATTTTGAAAACCATCAGTTTTTATTTATTTTGAATTTTTTTAAATATCATCTGGTATTTCAAAATTACATGTTGTAGGTTGTTTTAAATAAATTACAATTTACATAACTAAATAACTGTTATTTGTTTTCAATTTCTGACCATCATACTATAATATACTTGTATGGGTACTTTATATCAATAAAATCAATTATTAATAAACAATAAATATTATTATAGTATCCGAATTAGCCATTAGCCATTACACAATTGCACTTGGTGCGTGGTGAGGTAAATAAAAAAGTTACAACATTGTAATTTGTATTATGATCGTCGTGATCGTTAGGTCGTAACCAAAAATAAAACAATATAATAAATATGTACTATAGAGTATAAATTATTATTTCAATTATTATATCGTTACCCGTGTAGCCACCTATTGGCAGTCAATTGAACTCAACTCTCGTGCAACATATTATTATTTTCTATAACAGTGAGTATTGCCACTGAGCAATCTATAATAATAATATATAATTAATTTAATGATATCACGCAATATGCTATAGTCCGTTTTTAATGAGACCTTTACTAACTATTTACACGTTTTTCATCGTTGGTCGATGCGCTTCTTACAGTCTCACGCCATTTTCGCCTGTTCGGTCACGATCGTAAAGCTTTTGGTCGGCAAAAATCTGCTCGTATACGTAATCGTCGGATGGTAAAGAGTGTGAGAATTTTGGCTTACGTGCTATTGACGGCGGCAGATAAGATGGATGTGCGACTAGTTTACCTCCACTCGCGAAACGGTGTATTATTATTAAAATATTCATATATATATATCGCTGTGCTATCAGCAGTCGACCACCGTCGGCGAATACCGGGAAACATATTCCTAAAATAGTTATTACAATATTAATATTGAGGTATGTCGATATGATACTATGACAGTATGATTATATCTATTATATTACTGATTCTGATTTCTGTGTTTGTCGTAGTGTCGTGCACCTTGCATATGAAATAATTTGTTTACTTAATACTTAGTGTAGAATTAAATACAGTTATGATTTAATACTTAAGAGGACGTCTCACCCGCATGTGTTGTCTCCGTCTAGTCCGTCTTACACACGTACGACATGGTAAATTTTCG
The DNA here is from genome assembly GCF_003676215.2 of Rhopalosiphum maidis. NCBI lineage: Eukaryota > Metazoa > Arthropoda > Insecta > Hemiptera > Aphididae > Rhopalosiphum > Rhopalosiphum maidis. The sequence continues at coordinate 138,272 of NC_040880.1, read as the reverse complement.
TTCACCAGTTTCAATAGTGTGCTTTTAGTTTCAACATGAGAGTGAATTGATCTATTATCAAACTTTTAGGTGAGATGAGTATGAAATTATTAAGTATTTTAAAATGCTCATAATTCACTTAATAATTAAAATATCGTAAAAAACCAACTAGAGAACACAGACAATGTTCTTGCCTAAAAGTTTGATAATAGATCAATTCATTCTAATATTAAAATTTAAATACCATGTCGTACGTGTGTAAGACGGTGACAATACATGCGGGTGACTGGTGAGATGTCCTCTTAAATAAATACATAATACAATAATACATTATAGAAGAAAACCAAAAGGCCGACCTGAAAAGCTTTGTTTAAAAAAACTGATAAATTCATTTTTCTTTTAATATTATTAATATGTATCTAATTACTTTTTACTACCTATTCAATTTCCAATAGTTAGATTATTGTATAACGCAACAAATGAACAAAAACACCAAAGTTGCTTAATTGTATTTGTATGAGAAAATCCTTTGGTAAGTTAATTTTTTAGTTTATATATTACATATCATATGTTTTCTTATTATATTGTGCGTACATTAATCAACTTAATTATTATTCTATTAGTAAGTACCTATATAAAATAATTTATTTCATAGTTGATTTATGATTTATAAAATAATTAATTGTCAACAATTCGTTAGATACATACGGTAGAGGAACATATTTTATGATTATTATATGTTAACATTAATTCGTTTATTAAATGATTAGTTTTTGAATCTGTTTACTAGGTATGTAATTATTAGACTACAGATATATTTTATGTATGAGCTAAAATAGCATTTGTTAGTTTGTTTGCCAGTATTTTTTTTAATTTATATAAACAATGTTTATATTCATATTATTAAACAATGATTTAAAGTAAAAACTATATATATACCAATTTCATTATATTTAATAATTAAAATAAAAAACTTATTATAAATTATTGTTGGGTACATCAGTAAAAAAAAAATTTAACTTTACAATATATACATATATATATTATACATTACATTTTAAGGAGAATCAAAATTAAATAACAGTATATCCAAAAATATAAATATATTTTATTTAGTTAATAGGTGTGATAATGCTTTAGACTAGGGACAATTTTTTTTGCAGAACATTTGGTTGATTGGGTCGCAGTCCGTCCCTGTATTTCTAATAAATACTTATTTTATTTATTTAAATTACAATTATAAGTATATTCAGTATAAAAATCTTTGTTTGGTGTTGGGTACAATTAAGTAGATTTAGTAGATGGTTCTTGACTACATGCGATAATTGTATATGTGATTGTGATATGATGAGCTGGGGCGTTGCAACTAGCATGAAATAATTTATGGTATTAGTGCTAATTAATTAATTAATATTGAGTATTATATATTTAAGGTAATAATCTAAAAAATAAGTAATAGGTAATTGAGATTTGATTAGAACAGAGTAAGGACAGCTATATCTAATATCTAGAAATGAGGAACCATGAGTGGATTAATGTTGCTGAATGAATGCTGACCTCAATATAAAGATAGTTATTTTTTATTAAGAGAAGATATTATTTTATTTTTAATAGACAATGGATTCAATGATTATCTCTAAAAATAATTTGGATAATAACATTTAGTAGGTATGACATTAAATATAGTATAATTTTTATTTGGACATTGTCACCTCTTACAATCAAAATTATTCGATAATATATATATATATAGTTGATGGACAGAATTTTCAGAGTATGCTATTGTAACTGTGGTTATCAGTTTAATTCATTAACCACCTGTAGATTTATCACAATAATATTATGTACCTAATACCTACAACTATAACTTAGTGTGACACGGAAATTATTACCATAATGGTATGAACTACCTGTAGGGCAGTTTTTTTTTTATAAAAATAATCATAAATAATTTTAATCACTTTAATTGTGATACTGTTAAAAACATCTTACTCAGTAGTAATTTTCTTTATTTTTTCAATATTTACTTAATACATTTCTAGTACAAAACACTTAAATTCTAATTTAACTAATCGGAACTGATGCAAAACCAATATTATGAACCAAAACTCTATTCCAATGCATTCTGGTCAATTTAGCATTCTTAGAAACAATTACTCTCCACTATAAAATCAGAAATATAACCATCAGCCCTAGACTAAAATAACAATTATTTCAAGATGTCTTTCTATAAAGCTCAAGAGAACCAATTAAATAATCAAAAACATTTAAATTTACAGTGCCTATCACAACTAATTATTAAAAATCCTTATAATTCTTGTAAAAAACGATACTTTTATATTGTATAACATTGCTTATCAAACTTGTAAACTAGTTATATTGTAAAAATACTAAATATATTAAACAGTAAATAAAAATTATTTAAGACAATTATTAAAATTTATTTTGGCTTATTAATTAATATTAAAATTAGAATAAATTTCATAAAATTAAAAATTATTTACATTATTAAATTAACTATATACAGTTTATATTAATTTTCTAAAAAATACAAAATTTTCAGGATCTGAAACATAAAAAAATAATAAAATATATAATTATAATAATACATAAACAGATATTAATAATCTTTTACAAAATTCTATGAAATATTTAAAGTAAGTAAAGTAAGCAAACATGTTAAGTATTATAATTCAATATTTGTCCATCCTGCATACATTTTTATTTTTTATAAGCATATGTAGTGACAAGGTTAAGTAAAGATTTGTTTAGCAAAGAATGTACGGAAAAAAGTTTATGGTGCATTTTATAGTTACATCATATTAGAAGATATGATTCACATATTTAGGAAAGATTTATCAAAAATATAACACAAAAGTAATTTATTATTGTTTAAATCTTGATATTTAAATTTTTTTTGATTATTGGCGAGAAACTAACTTTTTTAATATAATTCTAAAATAAAGATTGCCTTTAACGATTTATTTGTTTACTTGGTCATGCAGTTTTTCACGTGTAAATGGTTCATAACTGAAAAGGTATTTTTTTTTAACTTAATGATGTTTAATAATAAAAAATATCATTAACCAATTTTTTTACATTATACTTAAGTTGTCTAAAGCTGATGTCTGTGACCAAATTTTAAATTTTAACCAAAATAAAATGGTTTTAAATTTATTAAAGAATCAGTGTACAGTATTTTGAATTAGAACATATTTTTTATTATTCTAAGAGGACATGAGATGTATATTTTAAGGTTTTAAATGCATAAATGAATATTAATAGTATTTTTTGAAATCTTCTGGAAAGCACAAACTTTTTTTTTAACAATTTCTAGTATTCACAGTTTTAAATCTTTATTTGAAAAGTAAAAATTAGTATTATATACCTAGTTATATAAACTTAACTTAATTGTTTGTTTTTAATATGTTGAATGCCTCATAGTATTTGTAGAACACTATCGATATAGCTACACTAGTATCGCGATTATATAACAATGTTAAAAGTAAAGTTAATAATCATGCATAAAAATGGAAGTGTTACTTTGATAGATACTTGAAATTAATAAATAAGTTCATACAAAACAATTATGTATACAAATTTAAATACTTAAGTAATTATATTCAGATTTACTTTAAGTTTATCCCATTTTCTTTTTTCGCCCTTAGGTGATGTATAAAATAGCCGGGCTTGATAATAATCTAACGCTAGGCTGGGCCATTTTTCATAAATATCCTTGGCGTCAATCAAATCTACTCTTTCATCGTTTGCATTTGTCCTTTTTATTATAAACGTCAATTTTTGTTATTCCGACAATTTGATCGGGTTTAAGTCCGCGATTCAAACTGTATCTCGTTCTTTTCAAATTAGTTTCATATGATTCACCATCACACAAATATATAGTTATTCCAGTATTAACCACTTCATTTACATCTACAGTAATTTTACTGTAAAAAAAAAATTGTATTAATACTAATTGAAAATAATTTCCATAGATTTTATTTTGTAAATCAAAGTTATGATTAATTCATTTTTGTTTTTTATATATTTTTACTTAAATGCTGGGAGAAAAAATTAAACTTTTCAATCTGACCTAATATGTACCTAAGTTGTTTATTTAAATTATTTAAATACCAATAAAAGACTATGAGATGCCCTAGATAACATTATTACCTTTAAGTTTGATAATAGATAAATTTACTCAAATATTAAAGCTAACATCACAAAAAGTGTTCTGCTGAACAAAAATTTACTATGATCTACATTAGTAAGACAGAGACAACACATGCGGGTATAACGTCCTCTTGAATATAAATGGAATTCACAGATATGCAATTATTATGAAAAAATTATAAAGGAAATATAATGCAAATGTAAAGAAATCATAGCCCTAGTTATTATTTGTTTTAATGATTAATTTTACCTTCATCATTATTTTTATTTATGTTTAATTTTTCTACGAAATCATTTAACATATTTCATTAGTTTAAGTATATTGACGGATTAGACAATTAAATGATAAAAATTCAAAATATAAATTTATTTAAGGGATAACATTTTTTACTTTAAACGTTTTTATTATATAATGTAGGTAAAATTAATAATATTTATACAATTACCGCTCTTAATTTATTAGGAATTGCTCGTAAAATTGAATCTTATGAAATTAAAAGACAAATTTTAATTTTAAATGGGATATGAGTTTGATTATCTTCTTCAATTAGTCGGAAATTGTAATATTTAATTTCAATATTAATCAAAAATTGTAATTGTTAAAATTGGACATTTAATTTCATCTATTAAACAAAGAAAATTAAGTGAAGGTATTAATAAGAATAATGGGAGGTAGTTCAAATAAATTCAATTATTTGATTTTCAGATATTTGTATTGTATAAGTAATTTTTATAATTATAATAAATTATGAAATTATAATAATAATAAAAATTGTATGATCACGAAAAAAATAATTGTTCTATTAGTGGTGTCATGGTGAATTTCTATTTTGGAATCTTAGTTTTAATCAATTTATAATTTATAAAAAAAAATTATTCTTTAGAAATGAATATTAAGTTTATTGCATATTAATTCTGTCTTATTAGAAATCAATAATTAATGGTAATTGTTAGTATGAATGTTTTAAAGGTGGTATATTATGAATTGATTCAATAAAGTTACTTAAATTTAATTTAAAAATAGTTATTAAAAATAAAATTTTATTTCAAGAACTTATTGTAAATTAAAATTATAATTTTAAACGTGTAAATTATTAATCTGATGATATTTTTGTTCATAGTAAAAAATTAAAACTAAGGGATAATAGTGATGTTTACTCTAAAAAATATTGAAATGATAAAAATATTTATTGAAAATCCAGTAAAAATAGGTTCATTGAATTTAACTAACAATGATAGCAAATACAATTCATATAGATAAAACATAGTGAAAATGTACTATCTACCAGATAGTAAGCATCATGAAAAATAATATCAATAAATGAGTTAGCAAGAATCACATCTAGTAAACATTCAATTATAAACAAAAAAAATTTAACCTAAAGATCAAACTGTTGATGGTAAAAAATTAATTTTAAATCTATACATTGTAGCTAATCATCTAAAAATTATAATTTATATTGGAAGTCCAACTATTATTGTTGGTGTATGCTCTTCTATCAACATCTATCTAATTAAATTTCAATTTTTTATATAACCTGGCATATCTTTATTAATTATTATGGCAACATCACTTTAGGAGCTACTTACAATAATTAACTGTAGATGAAATAGTAACGCGAATCAAAAAGGTTTGTCTACCTATTTTGGTATGCAATTCGTTTGTACCGTGTTGGGTGGACATGATGGTTATATTCATTACTTTTCAATGTAATAATTCTAAAAATTGCGAACGCCTTTTAAAAAAAAATCACGAATAACTGAAATGTTTATGCAAAACTCGTATTTGACAAAATCTATTCTCTTTATATAATTTAATTTATATAAACGTCACCACTCACAGGTGATCGACTTTTAACGAATTATATTGGCAGACGGTAGTATAACAAAGCGTTCGGCTGTACACTAGTTGCGGTCACGTCACTTATAGGTAATACAATAGTTGCGATTTCTGTAATTATAGGTAATAATATCTAAGTTACGCTCACGTCAAAGACTGGGAAAGTCGAATTGCACTTTATATCTCTATATAAAGTATTGAATTCCGTTATTTCATAAAATAACTAGGTAGTTCATGAAATACCTTCGAATGTTAGAAAATATGAAATCATACATAAAAATTATGCTTTAACGAGTTATTTCATAGAATATCTAGCTATTCTATTAATTTTAGTTTGATATACTAAATCGAAAAATTTAAGGGATAATAATTAAAATTTATAACATTTAATTTGCTTTTAAAATTTATTTTATAATTTATCTTGAATAAGAAGTATTAATTTACATTTTAATTTCGACTTAATAATAGAATTTTTTAATTGTAACCAAAATAGAGGTTTATTACTGTTAATAAAAATATTATTGAAAAAAATTAATATTAAAAAGATTTTTAAAAAAGAAGCTGCTAGCTTAATCTTAAAAGCATTGTACATGTTTAATCTTTAAATATTTATTGGTTTAAAATAGAACATTATATTTTTAATATAAAAATAATATATTATTATAAATAAAGTGATAATATAAAAAAACAAAATTTTTAAAAATATGCAAAGGCTACTTTTTTATATTTAGGTGTATGGATTTGTTTTAATTTTTGTAATAATATTAGTTTATTCAGCAGCTCAAACATTTTAAATAAATGGAAGTGATGACGGTGTTATATGAATATTCAACTACAACAAACATTTTTTTGATTTGTGGTTATTAAAGTTAACAATTATTATTTTTTTTTCATTTTCAAACTATTTTCATCATTACAATATTTAGTAACTCCCAGTAAGTATAAAATGTGTATAGTACAGACTAACATATCTAAATATTCAATCAAACAAATTGTACATGTTTTCAATTATGAAAACTTTTTTACATGAGGTCATCAACAAATTATACCAAGTCAGCGATTTATAATATAGTTGTAATCCATTTTTTTTTTTTTATCAAAATTATAATAGGCTTACATCTTATTAGTATTATTAATTATTAAAATCCAATATAAGATGATAATTTTCAATCCTAATTATGTATTTTTTTTTTTGTACTATTTAATAACTGTAAATATATATATTTTTTTTGTATAAGACAAAATAAATAATATTTATTATTTTATTTTTAACTATTCTGTGTTATTGAATGGATTTCAATTTATTAGTTGGTATTATTTTTCTAATGTAATGCGTCAAATTTAAATTTACTGGATATATAATAACAAAGTTTAATCAGATATTAGTTATGTTATCCTTCTATTTGTCCAGTTCAATCGGTCCCTAACGCTTTTATACTTCTATCAAATTTTCGTATTTTTTTCCACAGTTGTGTTTTACTACTGCAATCTTAAATGAGAAAAACAATATATACCTAAAGTTTGTAAAGTTTAGATGGGAACATTTCAACCATAAACAATTTTAAAATGGTATTAACTGCGAATACTAGTGCAAACATTATTTTGGAGAGCTTGTTTTCTTATCATGTCAAATAAAGTTTACATAAGACTTGTGAGATATGAAAATTGTTTATACATGACTTAGTAACTGTAGTAGAGCTGGACAATTTTAAAACATGCATCAGTAATGTATCATTTATTTACATAACAGTTAACACATCTATCGGGTATCTATTTAAATACTGATTAGGAATAAACTATCTTGATTATACACTATAATATTGTAATATTAGAATTAAACATCATTGAAATAATGTTTTTTTATCATGCTAAAAGTTTTTAGACTAAAAACATGACATTTCAAATTGGTACTATTTATTAAAAACCCTACACTGTATGATTTTTTTTTTCAAAAAATATATTAAAAAACTTGGTACAGTTTTGAACTATGTGAATGAGGATTATGGGATAAAAATTGATTGGGTTATTATAGCTTATTTTATATTTGGAATGTGAAAAACATCATTTTCTTGGCATTCACAAAGGAAGCCCAAAGTCGTCATGGTAACTTCTGTATACTTCATCCGAAGTGATTTTATTATATGTATTTTATAGGAGTAGTTAATGGCCTTTTTCGTTCAGATTTTTCAATATGTCCGCACATCCTATACATAAATTAATGTCTATTTAATATCCACAAATGTTACTCGCGTAATGTTCCATTTGACAAGGTAGAAGATTCTGAATACGAAATTTCGTTATATTATTCTAATTGTTTCTATTCAACTGTTTTAGATAACACAAGAGAAAAGAGAAGTTATAATAACTTTTCAATATGGCTGAAACGACTAAGTCTAAGTCTGCCTCGCTCCGTTGGGTAGAATACGGAAAAGAGCTACACTTTGTCATTGCTGCAAGGACAATGTAAAAATTGACATGGAAACCGTTGTGAGACGTTTACAACCCGAAAACTATGAAGACTGGTTTAATGGAAAAGATATTGGTTGCCATCCAGAAGACGACACTTCTCGTATGTTTGCAGCCCGTGTGCATTATTAAATAAATTATTTATTTTATATGGTAGTTTCCATAGAAAAAACGAGAAAGACAAATATGAATAGCGTTTCTACTCTTTGAGATATGAAAATAGAATAAATGACCTTGCAGATAGACTTAAAAGAAAACCAGAATGCTTGTCATCAATTGCAAAACGCTTATAAAATATACTAAAAAGAAATTAGACAGTTTTATTAGCAATGAAATAAACACACCTAAAATAGTACTAAATACTAACTAAATAAAGAAAATACATTTTTAAACATGTGTATTATCAATTAATAAACAGATTCCTCTAATAAGACTAAAATACCGCCAAATTATTTAAATTTAAAGAACAACTATTAATTTTTTAGTAAATTAATTTAAATTTTTATTTTAGGGTATCTAATCCTAGTTTTAAATAAAATTAAATAGAATAAAATAATAATAATAATAATAATATTATTCAATTAAATTTTACTTTAGAAAAAAAAAATTAACTTATAGACTTTATTTAATACTAATAACCAAACTAGTTTGCTTGTATATTATGTGTAACCCTAACTGCTGGCACATATTTAGTCTATACTTAAATTATTAATTAAATCTAAATTTCTTTAATATTTAATACTTAACACTGAGAATAATTAAAATCCTCTATGAAATTATTAACAATCAAAAAATGTCATGTATTTTTTTAATTAAATAAAATCTTTTAACAAAATAAATTATAATTATTAATAAAATAATATAATACGGTTTTATAATATTCAAAATTTTTAAATTTAATAATCTTTTAGTAATTTAAAATATAATTACTTAAATGGATTATTTTAATTAAAAGTCTTTAACTTAATAATATTGTATACTATTTTTTAAACATTTTTTTAATTAAAGTTTTTATATACATTTTTCACGCAGATTTAAAAATTAATATACTAAAATTAATTATTTCAATTAAAATTCTTTAATTTAATAATGTTTAATATCGTTTTTTCTTTAATTTATAATCTAAATTTCAACCCAAATTTTCTTTTCATATTTTTAAATATTAACCCTTAAATTAATTATTTAAAAAAAGTATATGATATTTATATAAATTTATATATACTAAATATATAAGCTATATAGATGTATATTTCTATTATGTACTATGTATATTAATAAATCCTCTATGAACCCTTTTTCCTTCTTTTTTTTTGAGGGGTATTGACCCCCCCCCCCCCCAACCTTTTCAGATAAATAGAAATAATTAAAAAAATAAAATGCCTGAAAAAGGGTTACCCTCATTAATAATAATAATTTGTAGATTCATAATTAATAATGGACTAGGAACAGGAACAATTTATCCTCCAATATCTAATAATATTGCTCACACTAATATTTCAGTTGATTTAACTATTTTTTCTTTACATTTAGCAGGAATTTCATCAATTTTAGGAGCATTTTATTGATATTATTTGACTATTTCTTTATATAACTTTTAATTGATGAAATAATTAATTTTATTAATATAACTTACTATATTTGATTTCCAATCAAAAAGTTTAAAATTTAAATAAAATAATTACATTGAATCTAATTTCAATAATAATAATTAATGCAAAAACAAATTTGAACCATAATAAATCAACACTTTTTGATTGTGGTAACGATCCATTTAATAAATCATGAATCCCATTTTCATTAAATTTTAAACTTTAAAATTTCAAACATAATTTATTTTAATTTAATGTTTATTATTTTTATTATATTTATAATTATCACTATTTTTTATGAATGAAAATTTGGATAAAAAAATTGAAAAATTTAAAGGATAATAGTTAAAATTTATAACATTTAATTTGCTTTTAAAATTTATTTTATAATTGATCTTGAATAAGAAGTATTAATTTACATTTTAATTTCGACTTAATAATAGAATTTTTTAATTGTAACCAAAATAGAGGTTTATTACTGTTAATAAAAATATTATTGAAAAAAATTAATATTAAAAAGATTTTTAAAAAAGAAGCTGCTAGCTTAATCTTAAAAGCATTGTACATGTTTAATCTTTAAATATTTATTGGTTTAAAATAGAACATTATATTTTTAATATAAAAATAATATATTATTATAAATAAAGTGATAATATAAAAAAACAAAATTTTTAAAAATATGCAAAGGCTACTTTTTTATATTTAGGTGTATGGATTTGTTTTAATTTTTGTAATAATATTAGTTTATTCAGCAGCTCAAACATTTTAAATAAATGGAAGTGATGACGGTGTTATATGAATATTCAACTACAACAAACATTTTTTTGATTTGTGGTTATTAAAGTTAACAATTATTATTTTTTTTTCATTTTCAAACTATTTTCATCATTACAATATTTAGTAACTCCCAGTAAGTATAAAATGTGTATAGTACAGACTAACATATCTAAATATTCAATCAAACAAATTGTACATGTTTTCAATTATGAAAACTTTTTTACATGAGGTCATCAACAAATTATACCAAGTCAGCGATTTATAATATAGTTGTAATCCATTTTTTTTTTTTTATCAAAATTATAATAGGCTTACATCTTATTAGTATTATTAATTATTAAAATCCAATATAAGATGATAATTTTCAATCCTAATTATGTATTTTTTTTTTTGTACTATTTAATAACTGTAAATATATATATTTTTTTTGTATAAGACAAAATAAATAATATTTATTATTTTATTTTTAACTATTCTGTGTTATTGAATGGATTTCAATTTATTAGTTGGTATTATTTTTCTAATGTAATGCGTCAAATTTAAATTTACTGGATATATAATAACAAAGTTTAATCAGATATTAGTTATGTTATCCTTCTATTTGTCCAGTTCAATCGGTCCCTAACGCTTTTATACTTCTATCAAATTTTCGTATTTTTTTCCACAGTTGTGTTTTACTACTGCAATCTTAAATGAGAAAAACAATATATACCTAAAGTTTGTAAAGTTTAGATGGGAACATTTCAACCATAAACAATTTTAAAATGGTATTAACTGCGAATACTAGTGCAAACATTATTTTGGAGAGCTTGTTTTCTTATCATGTCAAATAAAGTTTACATAAGACTTGTGAGATATGAAAATTGTTTATACATGACTTAGTAACTGTAGTAGAGCTGGACAATTTTAAAACATGCATCAGTAATGTATCATTTATTTACATAACAGTTAACACATCTATCGGGTATCTATTTAAATACTGATTAGGAATAAACTATCTTGATTATACACTATAATATTGTAATATTAGAATTAAACATCATTGAAATAATGTTTTTTTATCATGCTAAAAGTTTTTAGACTAAAAACATGACATTTCAAATTGGTACTATTTATTAAAAACCCTACACTGTATGATTTTTTTTTTCAAAAAATATATTAAAAAACTTGGTACAGTTTTGAACTATGTGAATGAGGATTATGGGATAAAAATTGATTGGGTTATTATAGCTTATTTTATATTTGGAATGTGAAAAACATCATTTTCTTGGCATTCACAAAGGAAGCCCAAAGTCGTCATGGTAACTTCTGTATACTTCATCCGAAGTGATTTTATTATATGTATTTTATAGGAGTAGTTAATGGCCTTTTTCGTTCAGATTTTTCAATATGTCCGCACATCCTATACATAAATTAATGTCTATTTAATATCCACAAATGTTACTCGCGTAATGTTCCATTTGACAAGGTAGAAGATTCTGAATACGAAATTTCGTTATATTATTCTAATTGTTTCTATTCAACTGTTTTAGATAACACAAGAGAAAAGAGAAGTTATAATAACTTTTCAATATGGCTGAAACGACTAAGTCTAAGTCTGCCTCGCTCCGTTGGGTAGAATACGGAAAAGAGCTACACTTTGTCATTGCTGCAAGGACAATGTAAAAATTGACATGGAAACCGTTGTGAGACGTTTACAACCCGAAAACTATGAAGACTGGTTTAATGGAAAAGATATTGGTTGCCATCCAGAAGACGACACTTCTCGTATGTTTGCAGCCCGTGTGCATTATTAAATAAATTATTTATTTTATATGGTAGTTTCCATAGAAAAAACGAGAAAGACAAATATGAATAGCGTTTCTACTCTTTGAGATATGAAAATAGAATAAATGACCTTGCAGATAGACTTAAAAGAAAACCAGAATGCTTGTCATCAATTGCAAAACGCTTATAAAATATACTAAAAAGAAATTAGACAGTTTTATTAGCAATGAAATAAACACACCTAAAATAGTACTAAATACTAACTAAATAAAGAAAATACATTTTTAAACATGTGTATTATCAATTAATAAACAGATTCCTCTAATAAGACTAAAATACCGCCAAATTATTTAAATTTAAAGAACAACTATTAATTTTTTAGTAAATTAATTTAAATTTTTATTTTAGGGTATCTAATCCTAGTTTTAAATAAAATTAAATAGAATAAAATAATAATAATAATAATAATATTATTCAATTAAATTTTACTTTAGAAAAAAAAAATTAACTTATAGACTTTATTTAATACTAATAACCAAACTAGTTTGCTTGTATATTATGTGTAACCCTAACTGCTGGCACATATTTAGTCTATACTTAAATTATTAATTAAATCTAAATTTCTTTAATATTTAATACTTAACACTGAGAATAATTAAAATCCTCTATGAAATTATTAACAATCAAAAAATGTCATGTATTTTTTTAATTAAATAAAATCTTTTAACAAAATAAATTATAATTATTAATAAAATAATATAATACGGTTTTATAATATTCAAAATTTTTAAATTTAATAATCTTTTAGTAATTTAAAATATAATTACTTAAATGGATTATTTTAATTAAAAGTCTTTAACTTAATAATATTGTATACTATTTTTTAAACATTTTTTTAATTAAAGTTTTTATATACATTTTTCACGCAGATTTAAAAATTAATATACTAAAATTAATTATTTCAATTAAAATTCTTTAATTTAATAATGTTTAATATCGTTTTTTCTTTAATTTATAATCTAAATTTCAACCCAAATTTTCTTTTCATATTTTTAAATATTAACCCTTAAATTAATTATTTAAAAAAAGTATATGATATTTATATAAATTTATATATACTAAATATATAAGCTATATAGATGTATATTTCTATTATGTACTATGTATATTAATAAATCCTCTATGAACCCTTTTTCCTTCTTTTTTTTTGAGGGGTATTGACCCCCCCCCCCAACCTTTTCAGATAAATAGAAATAATTAAAAAAATAAAATGCCTGAAAAAGGGTTACCCTCATTAATAATAATAATTTGTAGATTCATAATTAATAATGGACTAGGAACAGGAACAATTTATCCTCCAATATCTAATAATATTGCTCACACTAATATTTCAGTTGATTTAACTATTTTTTCTTTACATTTAGCAGGAATTTCATCAATTTTAGGAGCATTTTATTGATATTATTTGACTATTTCTTTATATAACTTTTAATTGATGAAATAATTAATTTTATTAATATAACTTACTATATTTGATTTCCAATCAAAAAGTTTAAAATTTAAATAAAATAATTACATTGAATCTAATTTCAATAATAATAATTAATGCAAAAACAAATTTGAACCATAATAAATCAACACTTTTTGATTGTGGTAACGATCCATTTAATAAATCATGAATCCCATTTTCATTAAATTTTAAACTTTAAAATTTCAAACATAATTTATTTTAATTTAATGTTTATTATTTTTATTATATTTATAATTATCACTATTTTTTATGAATGAAAATTTGGATAAAAAAATTGAAAAATTTAAAGGATAATAGTTAAAATTTATAACATTTAATTTGCTTTTAAAATTTATTTTATAATTGATCTTGAATAAGAAGTATTAATTTACATTTTAATTTCGACTTAATAATAGAATTTTTTAATTGTAACCAAAATAGAGGTTTATTACTGTTAATAAAAATATTATTGAAAAAAATTAATATTAAAAAGATTTTTAAAAAAGAAGCTGCTAGCTTAATCTTAAAAGCATTGTACATGTTTAATCTTTAAATATTTATTGGTTTAAAATAGAACATTATATTTTTAATATAAAAATAATATATTATTATAAATAAAGTGATAATATAAAAAAACAAAATTTTTAAAAATATGCAAAGGCTACTTTTTTATATTTAGGTGTATGGATTTGTTTTAATTTTTGTAATAATATTAGTTTATTCAGCAGCTCAAACATTTTAAATAAATGGAAGTGATGACGGTGTTATATGAATATTCAACTACAACAAACATTTTTTTGATTTGTGGTTATTAAAGTTAACAATTATTATTTTTTTTTCATTTTCAAACTATTTTCATCATTACAATATTTAGTAACTCCCAGTAAGTATAAAATGTGTATAGTACAGACTAACATATCTAAATATTCAATCAAACAAATTGTACATGTTTTCAATTATGAAAACTTTTTTACATGAGGTCATCAACAAATTATACCAAGTCAGCGATTTATAATATAGTTGTAATCCATTTTTTTTTTTTTTATCAAAATTATAATAGGCTTACATCTTATTAGTATTATTAATTATTAAAATCCAATATAAGATGATAATTTTCAATCCTAATTATGTATTTTTTTTTTTGTACTATTTAATAACTGTAAATATATATATTTTTTTTGTATAAGACAAAATAAATAATATTTATTATTTTATTTTTAACTATTCTGTGTTATTGAATGGATTTCAATTTATTAGTTGGTATTATTTTTCTAATGTAATGCGTCAAATTTAAATTTACTGGATATATAATAACAAAGTTTAATCAGATATTAGTTATGTTATCCTTCTATTTGTCCAGTTCAATCGGTCCCTAACGCTTTTATACTTCTATCAAATTTTCGTATTTTTTTCCACAGTTGTGTTTTACTACTGCAATCTTAAATGAGAAAAACAATATATACCTAAAGTTTGTAAAGTTTAGATGGGAACATTTCAACCATAAACAATTTTAAAATGGTATTAACTGCGAATACTAGTGCAAACATTATTTTGGAGAGCTTGTTTTCTTATCATGTCAAATAAAGTTTACATAAGACTTGTGAGATATGAAAATTGTTTATACATGACTTAGTAACTGTAGTAGAGCTGGACAATTTTAAAACATGCATCAGTAATGTATCATTTATTTACATAACAGTTAACACATCTATCGGGTATCTATTTAAATACTGATTAGGAATAAACTATCTTGATTATACACTATAATATTGTAATATTAGAATTAAACATCATTGAAATAATGTTTTTTTATCATGCTAAAAGTTTTTAGACTAAAAACATGACATTTCAAATTGGTACTATTTATTAAAAACCCTACACTGTATGATTTTTTTTTTCAAAAAATATATTAAAAAACTTGGTACAGTTTTGAACTATGTGAATGAGGATTATGGGATAAAAATTGATTGGGTTATTATAGCTTATTTTATATTTGGAATGTGAAAAACATCATTTTCTTGGCATTCACAAAGGAAGCCCAAAGTCGTCATGGTAACTTCTGTATACTTCATCCGAAGTGATTTTATTATATGTATTTTATAGGAGTAGTTAATGGCCTTTTTCGTTCAGATTTTTCAATATGTCCGCACATCCTATACATAAATTAATGTCTATTTAATATCCACAAATGTTACTCGCGTAATGTTCCATTTGACAAGGTAGAAGATTCTGAATACGAAATTTCGTTATATTATTCTAATTGTTTCTATTCAACTGTTTTAGATAACACAAGAGAAAAGAGAAGTTATAATAACTTTTCAATATGGCTGAAACGACTAAGTCTAAGTCTGCCTCGCTCCGTTGGGTAGAATACGGAAAAGAGCTACACTTTGTCATTGCTGCAAGGACAATGTAAAAATTGACATGGAAACCGTTGTGAGACGTTTACAACCCGAAAACTATGAAGACTGGTTTAATGGAAAAGATATTGGTTGCCATCCAGAAGACGACACTTCTCGTATGTTTGCAGCCCGTGTGCATTATTAAATAAATTATTTATTTTATATGGTAGTTTCCATAGAAAAAACGAGAAAGACAAATATGAATAGCGTTTCTACTCTTTGAGATATGAAAATAGAATAAATGACCTTGCAGATAGACTTAAAAGAAAACCAGAATGCTTGTCATCAATTGCAAAACGCTTATAAAATATACTAAAAAGAAATTAGACAGTTTTATTAGCAATGAAATAAACACACCTAAAATAGTACTAAATACTAACTAAATAAAGAAAATAAATTTTTAAACATGTGTATTATCAATTAATAAACAGGTTCCTCTAATAAGACTAAAATACCGCCAAATTTTTTAAATTTAAAGAACATAACTATTAATTTTTTAGTAAATTAATTTAAATTTTTATAATAGGGTATCTAATCCTAGTTTTAAATAAAATTTAATAGAATAAAATAATTATAATAATAATACTTAATTAAATTTTACTTTATTAAAAAAAATTAAATTATAAATTATATTTAATACTAATAACCAAACTATTTTATTTGTATATTATGTTTAACCGCAACTGCTGGCACATATTTAGTTTATACTTAAATTAATAATTAAATCTAAATTTCTTTAATATTTAATATTTAATACTGAGAACAATTAAACTTCTTTAAGAAATTATTAACAATCAAAAAATTTCATGTATCTTTTTAATTAAATAAAATTTTATAACAAAATAAATTATAATTATTTATAAAATTAAAATTATACGGTTTAATAAAATTTTAAATTTTAAATTAAATAATCTTTTAGTAATTTAAAATATAATTACTTAAATGGATTATTTTAATTAAAAGTCTTTAACTTAATAATATTGTATACTATTTTTTAAACATTTTTTTAATTAAAGTTTTTATATACATTTTTCACGCAGATTTAAAAATTAATATACTAAAATTAATTATTTCAATTAAAATTCTTTAATTTAATAATGTTTAATATCGTTTTTTCTTTAATTTATAATCTAAATTTCAACCCAAATTTTCTTTTCATATTTTTAAATATTAACCCTTAAATTAATTATTTAAAAAAAGTATATGATATTTATATAAATTTATATATACTAAATATATAAGCTATATAGATGTATATTTCTATTATGTACTATGTATATTAATAAATCCTCTATGAACCCTTTTTCCTTCTTTTTTTTGAGGGGTATTGACCCCCCCCCCAACCTTTTCAGATAAATAGAAATAATTAAAAAAATAAAATGCCTGAAAAAGGGTTACCCTCATTAATAATAATAATTTGTAGATTCATAATTAATAATGGACTAGGAACAGGAACAATTTATCCTCCAATATCTAATAATATTGCTCACACTAATATTTCAGTTGATTTAACTATTTTTTCTTTACATTTAGCAGGAATTTCATCAATTTTAGGAGCATTTTATTGATATTATTTGACTATTTCTTTATATAACTTTTAATTGATGAAATAATTAATTTTATTAATATAACTTACTATATTTGATTTCCAATCAAAAAGTTTAAAATTTAAATAAAATAATTACATTGAATCTAATTTCAATAATAATAATTAATGCAAAAACAAATTTGAACCATAATAAATCAACACTTTTTGATTGTGGTAACGATCCATTTAATAAATCATGAATCCCATTTTCATTAAATTTTAAACTTTAAAATTTCAAACATAATTTATTTTAATTTAATGTTTATTATTTTTATTATATTTATAATTATCACTATTTTTTATGAATGAAAATTTGGATAAAAAAATTGAAAAATTTAAAGGATAATAGTTAAAATTTATAACATTTAATTTGCTTTTAAAATTTATTTTATAATTGATCTTGAATAAGAAGTATTAATTTACATTTTAATTTCGACTTAATAATAGAATTTTTTAATTGTAACCAAAATAGAGGTTTATTACTGTTAATAAAAATATTATTGAAAAAAATTAAAATTCAAAAGATATTTAAAAAAGAAGCTGCTAACTTAATCTTTTAAAGTATTATAAATGTTTAGTGTTTAAATATTTATTAGTTTAAAATAAAACATTATATTTTCAATATAGATATCATATATTATTATATATAAAATAATCATATAAAAAAACAAAAGTTTAAAAAATATGCAAAGGCAGCTTACCATAAAAAAAAAAAAATTAAAATTAAATCAAAATTTTGCCTTTTTGTACAAACAAAAAATTAATGTAACCAAGAATTAATTTAAAAAAAAAATAAATAAAAAAAATTTAAAAACTTTAAATGTACCATTATATTATTAATCAGATAAAAAAAAGAACCAAAATAAAATTATAACAAATTTAACAATTATTATATAATTATATATAGAAAAATTTATTTTTATCAAATAATAAATTATACGAATAGAATAAAAAGTGAAAAAAAAAAATTTTAATTTATTATTAAAAAATATTCAATAATTATATCTTTTGAATAATCATTATTTATGTTTAAAATAAAAATCCTAGCTCTTAAAAATATTACAGATTTAAATAAAGCACGTATAAAAAATAAAAAAAAACATACAATTTTAAATATAAATCTTATTTGTCTGAAAATCGAAAAAACAATAATTTATTTTTAAATAAAATTTTCATTCAAAATCTAAAAATACCACCGGAATTCGTACGGCGCTTTGAAGGAGTAGTTTATGGCCTTTTTCGTTCAGATTTTTCAATATGTCCGCACATCTTATACATAAATTAATGTCTATTTAATATCCACAAATGTTACACGTAATGTTCCATTTGACAAGGTAGAAGATTTTGAATACGAAATTTCGTTATATTATTCTAATTGTTTCTATTCAACTGTTTTAGATAACACAAGAGAAAAGAGAAGTTATAATAACTTTTCCGTATGGATACCATGCTGGCTTTAACCATGGTTTCAATATGGCTGAAACGACTAAGTCTAAGTCTGCCTCGCTCCGTTGGGTAGAATACGGAAAAGAGCTACACTTTGTCATTGCTGCAAGGACAATGTAAAAATTGACATGGAAACCGTTGTGAGACGTTTACAACCCGAAAACTATGAAGACTGGTTTAATGGAAAAGATATTGGTTGCCATCCAGAAGACGACACTTCTCGTATGTTTGCAGCCCGTGTGCATTATTAAATAAGCTATGTTTGTCATCAATTGCAAAACGTTTATAAAATATACTAAAGAGAAATTAGACAGTTTTATTAGAAATAAAATAAACACACCTAAAATAGTGTAAGTGTTTCTGCTAGTACTTAAAATAATGCGTTTATTTAACTTTCATTCTTATTATCGTGTAATTTTAATTGTTTTTGTTATTTTACACAACAGTTCAATTGATGACAAATATAATAAAGAAAAATGCAAAAATGAATTATTAAAAAAAGAACATCATGAGTGTTATGAACTCATGATAAAAAAAAAAAATTTTTGTTTTAATAATCAATTTTTGTATCCATTGATTTTCACTGGGAGTTAATATAACAATGTATGTTTGAGTCATAGGCGGATAGGCCAGTTTTGGCGTACCGGGAAATTTTAAAAAGGGGCCCCCATATGAAAATAGAAGTCTAAAAAATGCCCAATTACCGAAATACGAATGAGGGGTCCACCGGGAAATGCCCGGTTTCCCGGTAGGCCTATCCGCTTATGGTTTGAGTAGATTAACAAATAGTTTTAGGTAGAAGGTATTGTTTCATACATTTTTTTTACAATTAAAATTATAAATCTGATTACTCTTGTTAGTTGAAATAATGTAGAATAAGACTTCAATCATGACATTAAAATATACGTTTTATGGTATTAGATTTTTCTTTTAACTTAATTAGACAGGTGCACAGCAACCACCTATTTTAAACTCTTATCATTTTTTGTCTATATTTTAATTGAACGTTAATTAGGTTAACCAACTTTCTTAGTCCAAAATTTCTAAGTTACAGTTATTCAACAAACAAAAAAAAAAAAAAAAACTAAAATGCACGTTTTCATTTTTTTGACTATAATATTGAAAATAGTTATTCTAGGATGACATTTTATCCCTATTTAATGAAACCCTACATTGTTTTTTATTCAAAAAATAAATTTATAAACTTGGTACAGTTATTACTACGTGAATGAGGATTATGGAATAAAAATTGATGGAGTTAATACAGCTTATTTTTATTTTGGTATGTGGAAAACATCATGTTCTTGGCATTCACGAAGGAAGCCCAAAATCATGATTACTTCTATATACTTCATCCCAAGTGATTTTATTATATGCATTTTATTTTTAATGGCCTTTTTCGTTCAGATTTTTCAATTTATCTTATACATACGTCCAGAGCCTTGCCGTTAATATTTAGCGGCCAGGGCAAAATTAAAAATATCCGGCACCTATTTTATTTATCATTATTTATGCATTTCAATTTTTCGGCGCACCTTTTAAACCATGCCCCTAGCCCATCCCCCCCACGGCACGGCTCTGCATACATCGTACTCGTACGGCGGAATTTCTTTTCCGACCCGTATCTGTTGTTATTTTTTATTATTTTATTATGTATTACAAATCATGAGTATGGGTACCAAACCGTTTATTTAATTTTAAATACATAAAATTGAACTTTCCGAAAATAATGAATATTTTGACCTATTGGCACATCCATATGCCGCACAAGACACTGACATAATTAATAAACAAAAGAATAAATATTAAATAACTATTTCCTATAATATACTAATATATAAAATCAACTGAAATGTTTCACTTTACAAAATAATTCACATTTCACTTTACATGTGCCTTCGTGCATGCATCTAGGACAATTGGTCCCCGCGAAAAAATATCGTATGCAGACAATTGGTCCCCGTCATAGTTTTATACCCGGACAATTGGTCCCCGTCATAATTTTATACCCGGACAATTAGTCCCCGGCTTAAAAGTTAAGTACAAAATATTTTTTTGTCATTAAACATTTTTTAAAATGTATTTTCAATAATATAGTACTTTTAGAACAGAATTACAGTTATTTGTTTTAAAAAAATAAAAATGAATATAATAATAAATTATAATATTTGGCCAACCAACATGATGGCGACCAAGCGTACCAATCACATCCGTATGCCGCACAATACACTGGCATAATTAATAGAAGAAAGAATTATTATTAAATAACTATTTTCTATAATATACTAGTATATAAAAACCAACTAAAATGTTTCACTTTACAAAATAATTCACATTTCACTTTACATGTGCCTTCGTGCATAACTGCATAATACGAAATTTATAATATTTTGCCAACCAACAAGATGGCGACCAATCGTTGATAATGCTGCACCCGATAACGAGAGTACCTTATCTATAATATATTAGTCTGTGCACGGCTCCGGTCCTGTTCATCGGGCCAGCCGCCGCATTGTTTATCTCAATAGCGTATGTTTGTTTACTGTCCGTTCGCGATTGACTCTGAACATATTTTTCCGGTTGCTGTCGACGCCGAAAGTTTTTTTAAATTTATTTTATCACTATTCACCGGTCTGCAGTTCTCGCTCGTTTTTCGTCAACGGCGCTGACGTTTTGGGCTTTTTCTCATATTTTATACCGTGATTTTTATTTTCGTTCGTTTCCCACGGTATTTTCTTCAACGGTTAGTCGTGCTTTTTTGAGGGGTCTAGTTTACAGTACGACACAAGGACACATATCGATTACTCTAAGAAGTACAAGTCAGACTTAGGACGCCGCAATGTCTATCACACCATTCAAGAAACGCGTCTGTTACTATTACGACAGTGAGTATCGTTTTTATAGATGTTAAATGTGTTGTGTGTGTGCTCTGATTGTCAAGAAAAACTCAGTTACGCCTGCAGTCTGGGTTTTTATTTTTTTTTTTCTATTCGTCCTTGTACTGCCTGTACTTCCAGATAGTTTAGACTAAATTAAATTCAATAATAATATTATCAACTGCATATAGTATATTCTTAGAAATTTGATGGTTTCATACTATGTCAGACATAAAGTTATTGATATCAGTTGTCACTAAACAAATTTAATTATTCCCCGTTTTTGATGTGTTAACCTTGATCATTACATCTGTGAATTCCAATAATTACACATATTTATCCCAGAGGTTGAGACATTTATTGAACATAGACTAAATTTTAGAAAAGTCGATTTATATCACTGAACCATATAAAGTGCCCTACTAATGATTATATTTTTAATACAATTAAAAAATGGTGTCAATATTTTGTATAGGTAATTTTGAAAAAAGTACAATAAGTGATTCCAAATAATACAATATTGTCAACAATTTTAATTCTTAACATGCAGAATTAAATTATAACGATCATTGTAGTATTATAAATTAAGTACATAGTTGTGTAGTTTATTTCTCGTATAACCTATTAACTTGATACTTAAATATAATACACAATACACCTCTATGAGATACCATGTCCGATAAAAGATATCATTTTTTTTATAAATGTACCTATATTTTTAATTAAAAAAAAAAATATGTGAATTTTTACTATGAGTTGTTGATGTATAAAAATTCAACCTAATATTAATGTGTATCTCCCCTAAATATCACATTTTTAATTACTTACTGTTTGAAGGTAGTTGAGTAATTAAATTATTATAGAAGTCTATGTGTTGTCTTTTAATAGATAGGAAACTTTTTCTATCAATTTCAAACGGCTATTTAATGTAATTAATTTACCGTTGTACATTTTTTACAGGTGACATAGGAAACTATTATTATGGACAAGGTCATCCTATGAAGCCACATAGGATTTCAATGACTCATAATTTGATTTTAAATTATGGTTTATACCAAAAAATGGAAATATCTGTAAGTCAAAATAATATTTAGTCTTGATGATATTTTTAAATTACTTATAAAATCAATGTTTATAATACTTTAGAGACCTTATAAAATTAATGCAAAAGAAATGACCAAATTTCATAGTGATGAGTACATACAGTTTTTAAAAAGTATTTGTCCTGATAATATTAACGATTATAACATGCAAATGCAAAGATGTAAGTATATTGTCACTTTTACTAAAATCAAATGTAATTGTTAAAATGGTTATTATTATTTTTTTTCCACAGTCAATGTTGATGAAGATTGTCCAGTTTTTGATGGTTTGTACAAATTTTGTCAGCTATCTGCGGGCGGTTCAGTAGCAGCAGCTGTAAAATTAAATAAACAATCTGCAGATATTTGTATCAATTGGGGAGGTGGTCTTCATCACGCAAAAAAATCTGAAGCCAGTGGCTTTTGCTATGTTAATGATATAGTACTTGGTATATTAGAATTGCTTAAATACCATCAACGAGTGTTGTACATTGATATTGATGTCCATCACGGTGATGGTGTCGAAGAAGCATTTTATACAACTGATAGAGTTATGACAGTTTCATTCCACAAACATGGCAAATATTTTCCTGGTACTGGAGATCTCGGAGTAAGTCAATGAATAGTGAAATTTAATTTTTAATATCTTAATTTGTTTAATCTCTGTTAATGGTTGCAATATTAGCGTTCAAATAAATTTGTTTTTATAAGGTCCCGTCAATACTTTTCTAATGATAATTATCATAGTTTTATAATTTGATAGATCATGTATCAAACTAATATATTGCTTAATTTTTTTTTTTCTATCATGCATTAAAAAATGTTAAGTTTATTTTACTTTTAAAGTCTCTTATCAGCTATCGCTTATTTCATTACACAGAGTACCTATAATATACTTGATTTTAAATTTTCTTATATTGTCTGTTAAATAAATTATTTGATAACAATATTAAATTTGTATTATTATTTTAGGATATTGGTGCTGGAGAAGGAAAGTACTATGCAGTTAACATTCCCTTAAGAGATGGAATGGATGATGATAGTTATGAATCAATATTCGTACCAATAATTACTAAAGTAATGGAGACGTTCCAACCTAGTGCAGTTGTATTACAATGTGGAGCGGATTCACTTACAGGAGACAAGCTTGGATGCTTTAATCTAACTGTTAAAGGTATGAGAGTTGTGTACATTATTAATTTATAAACTTCAAACTTAAAAACTGTAAACGAACATTTTTAGGTCATGGCAAATGTGTTGAATTTGTAAAACGTTATGGGTTACCCTTTCTTATGGTCGGCGGAGGTGGTTACACTATTCGAAATGTATCTCGATGTTGGACATATGAAACAGCTGTGGCCTTAGGAGCTGAAATTGCTAATGAATTGCCGAATAATGACTATTATGAATATTTTGGGCCCGATTTTAAACTTCATATCAGCCCTTCGAATATGAAAAATAGAAATACTACAAAGTATTTGGAAAAAATTAAAAACCGTCTCTTTGAAAACTTACAAATGCTACCTCACGCCCCAGGAGTTCAAGTCCAAGGTAAATAGTATTATACTTATAATTGTAATTATATAGTTAATGTTTTGTGATATAAACTTTTAAATGAACTACTTACTATTTTATATTTATTTTTGTTATTAGCTATCCCCGAAGACGGAGTACACAATGAGTCAGACGATGAAGATAATGTTAACCCAGATGAAAGGAATCCTCAATCTATTACAGATAAAAAAATTTCACCTGATAATGAATTTAGCGACAGTGAAGATGAAAGCATGGCTCCTGGTGTAGGGGGTGGTGGCCGAAAAGATAATAGGTATTGCAACTGGTTTATATAATGTATAATATAAATAATATAGTATTTAATATGTATATAATATTATTACTTTTGTTTTAGATCTTATAAAACTGTCATACCTGCTAGAAAACAAGCATGTTTGGACTCGAATAGGATAGAAGTCAATGAACCAAAATTTAATATTATAACAGGTAATTATTTTTAATATGAATCTCTCAACATAAACAAAAACGTGCTATCATAATGCAGTGGCTAATTGCCAATTTTTAAATTCTCATTGCATACATCAGTTTTTGTCAACTAAAAAAAAAATTCATACTCTAGTTTTTAGCCAAAAATACATTTTCAAAGGTGTTTTTTACTATCTGGCGTTACAATTCGAGATCTCGTTTGGACGTTGAAAATGTAGGCGCTTCATAAGCGATTGCTAAATTTTTTCTTTTAAAAAATGATTTTATATAATATGTTTATTAATTATTTACAGTTCAGTATAATATACATGATGTATTGAATTTACAAAATGTTTTTTATATTACCAATGTATTGACATTTTATTTTATTATTCATGCAGATAATGATTAATTTATAATATAATGTCACTTACAGCGGTATGACAAATTATATTCTTCTAATTCTATCTTTTTTATATATATACATATATTTTAAGTAGATTCTGTGAGTTTCTAATAAAGTTATGTTCTCTTATAGTTTTATGAAACGGTCTTGCGTTTGTTTATATAACATGATGTATAGACAGTGTTGTATTCACATTTAAAACAAATTTTCCTAAAGTCATATAATTTATTCATAACATTATCGATAAAATTGTATTTTAAGTTTTTAATATCACTTAATATTGTCTTAATAAATGTTTTAATGTTTTTTTTTTTTTAGATGATAAAGAAGACAAATCTGATGATTCTAATAAAATGGATGCTGTCATGTCGTGAATTTATGACTGAAATGTATAATACAATTGTAAATAATAAAAAAAAAAAAAGTAAAACAATGGTTTACTGTCATTCATTTATATACATAAGCTTCTATAATTAGGGCGGTTTAATGTAATTTAGTAATTACCTTATCGTATAAATCGAAAGTATAATATGACAAATGTCTTTTCTTAATCATTATCAGTGTGATTATATTGAATCCAAACTATTTAATTTGAAATATTTGTGTGATTCAAACAAAAGATTCAATTTGTTTAAAAAAAAAAAACATGTAATAATTATGATAAGTTTAAAATATGAAATTTGGCCCCCCTAGAACCGGTTCTGGTTTTTAAACATCAAATTATACTAAAAAATATCTTGTATTTTAGGATGCCCTTGAATACATCATTATAAAGATACTTGGTATAGACAATCCTGTAGTTGAATATAAAATTCAGAAGCATTTTTCTATAAAAAAGCTCATGGATAATTATTGTAAAATGTATGTAAGTTTAAACTATTAAGAAGTAATTTATTGCAACTGTTAACATTAGTAAAAGTAACTAAATTTTAGACTTAATAAGCTTACATTTTTTTTTTAAATAGAATATATTCAAACAAGTATGTATTTAGCCATTGATTTTAATACAACCTAACTATGGTTGTACAGAAACTATATTTGCTAGCTTGAATTTTAGTAGCATATCAATTACATTAACTATAAGAGTAAAATTAGTGACAAGTTGTAGACAATTAAGGCGATTATCAACTTTATTTGTCTATGAGTATGTAAATATAAGTTAGGTGAATTTTTACCAATTAAATGTTTGATACTTCCACATAATTTTAAATCAATACCGGAGGTGCAAGTCAACACTAGCATTTATTTACTATCACATCGATAAGGCAAATTATAACCATATGATACCATTTAACCATACATAACTGGCCTAACTATTAATTTTATTCAAGATTATGTATATTAAATAATTCATAATCCTTGTTATGTGACTCATATAATTTAGATATTTAGCCGACCACTACTTTTTTGACTTTCTCTTATACCGTGGAGGTGAATAAATATTGTTTTTTTTTATTATAATTGTATTTTTTTGATTACATTCCATATTTCCATTCATTAGTCTTATTCTATAGATTGTTTTTGTATTTTAAACAAATAACCAAATTTATTTGCTGTATAACAATTAAATTCATCTTAGTGTCATGTTTTTTTTTTTTTTTTATATCATACATCTATGTTTTATTAACTCAAAAATAATAAATTCTAATTACCATATTGTCTAAATTCTAGAAATATAAACCAAACTATTTTCATCACAACTGAAATAAGACACTATACTTTCATTTGAGATAGTATAGATTACTTATAATTTCAGAAAAATAAAAGTAATATTATTACAAAATTGTATGCCAAAAAAAAAAACATTTGACTGTATAACATTATTTTAAATTCTTTAATAATACTAACTCAAACAGCAAAAATAATATTGCAACAATATTTAATTTTCTATTAAAATGTTACTGTAATATTATTATAATACTAATATATTTTAAAAATTAAGATTTGCATTATTAATTGCAAAAAAATTATTTTAAGTGGTTGAATAATTTTAATTAGAATATTGTAATAAAGTTTTTTTGAGTAATGTCCTTAAATGCAAATTAAAGTATTATACTTAAATCATTGTAATTGCAGTCTGCAATAAAAAGCCATGTAATGGCATAGCATGTGTTAAACCAAGTGCCTAATTCACAGTCAATTTCTTTTTCCAGGGTCATTCCATACTTAATATGAGTATTTCGTGTGTATCTGAAACAAAATATTAAAATATATACTTTTATTATTATTTATACTAATAAAAAATCAAATCCTTATATTATTAACCTATAACTTGTAGGTGTATTCTTAAGCACATTGAATATTTTAGTATTCTAAAGTATAAACCAAACTATTAAAATCTGATATAGGTAAATCACTTATTTTAATTAAAAAAAAACTTTACGTTACAATTGGGTATAATTATCGAGAAACCCAATTGTAGCTCAAATTGGAATAACCCTGTAGATATTTAAAGGGCCAATATATTATACTCTCATTATAGTTTTAATGAATGGTTTTTAATATTAAAACGATAGTCATACATTCATTAACATTTATTTTTAAGTATTTCCATAACTTATTTAAATTTTGATTAAAATTAATAATACTATTATAATTATTATTTTAATTAGTAATACTCCAATAAGTAAATCGAAACCGCATTTTCTTTTTTTCATTTTATAATATAGTAATTTATTATTAATTTTAATAGATGCGTAGATACATGTATTTTCAAATATTATGTAACATACAGTCACAGGATATTTTAGGAACAACAATATCAAAATGTATTTTTAATTAAATACATTTCAATAAACAATGAATTTTATTTTATTTTATGTATAAACACGTCAACTAAACTAAAACTAAAAACAAAAAAAGAAGATATCGCTCTGCTGTATAGTAAAGACGGAGATGAGTATGCCACTATAATGGATACTGTGTTAAATTTGAATGTAATGTATGTATTCATTGTATACAAAAAACGATTCTGAACGGAGATGATTTGTCAGTCTCGGATACTTAGTAGCATATATTATAATATTATATTATTACCTATATTTAAATAATAAATTGTAATATATCGTTATTTTACTTGATTTCGTAAATAATAAATTTCATACGCTCATAATTTTTTTTTTCTATATTGAAGCTGGAATTTTTTTTACAGTTACTCGAAGGAAAACTTATGGATAATCTTGTATTGCGTTTTTTAATCTCAGGTATAAATCACGAAAGTTTTATGAATTTTCAACTTCAAAATTCATTGCAAATTATCCCGATTTTGATATATTTTGTAAACATTTGAACTTTAAATGCTTATAAACAAAAATTGTGACCAATGGTTTTTAATTTTTTTTTTACTACGATAAGTACAACTTATAATAAACCTTGTATTACATTTTAAACATTTTTTAGATAGTCAATTTTGTTTATAGTCATTTAAAAAATAAAACTTTGAAAAATCGAATATTTCAATTGTCTATAAAAAGCTTAAAAATGCCAACATATTAAGAAAATTTAATCTTAAATAGATAACGCTAATATAAACATTTGATGAAAATTTCAAGTATTTACAATGATGTTTTTGAATTACAGCAAAATCAAAAAATCGATTTTGTCAAAAAGCGGTTATGTGTAAAATTTCCTGTTTATCCGTAACTTTTTTAGGGTTTTTTTTCCGGCGCTTTTGAATACTTTGACCCCACGAAGTACCAACTAGATTCAATTTCCTTGCCAAAGAGGGGCTGAAGTCAAAAATCAAAGTATTATTTATACTCCTAACCGTGATTACAAACACAAAAAAAAAACACACATCATTGTAAAATCAATACATCACTCCGTTCAGAATCTAAAATAATATAAATTTTCATTACTATAGGTACTATAGGTATAAGTATAGTGGATTTCCGTTATATTTTTGTTAGTTTGTTATCCAACTTTTATAAACGGATTTTTTGTCTATGCATTTTTTGTTCGCGATTCAGCACATATAGGTTTATATTACAATAATTATGGTGTACCGGTCTTTAAAATTAAAGTGTTAAGAGTTTCGACAGAATCACCTCCATTACCAAAAAATGACGACACTACAGGATAGTTTATGATAAAAAATTTAATTTAGTTAATTCCTAGCAATAAAGGTACATCACTGCAGTGACTTATACATAAGAAAGGGGTTCACTCGATATCTACTCTACAGCAGAGCGGTTATAATATACTTTGCTCCTTTAATTTTTTTCTAATTTAACGGCCGATCGTAAAAGAAAAATTTTTTTAACGATCAATTTCGTCTGTTCTTATTGAAATACTACACATAGTAATAATCATTTATTTTATTAGGCACCACGCTGGTCCAATGTGCGACCTACACATATATTTTCGGTCCAGTGTGCGACCTATACATATAGATATATGTAGGTATCGTCGTATTGATGTATATTGCATTTTTAATAGTTATTATAGTTCTTAATTCATTTATGTTTTATCAATTTTATAAATAGCCACTTCGCGACATAAATTAAACCAATCGACAACTGTATTCTTACTTTGGTCAGTAAATTGTACAACTTGATGAACTGGTACCAAATATGTCCAATGCCATACTAATTCCATTATCTCGGTTAATAATAAATTACTGTGACATGTATTATTCAAATCTAAGTAAGAAAAATTGATTTTGTTTTCGAATTGAACAATAAGTTTGGCAACCTCTTTTTGAACACTTAAAAGAAATGTATTTTTTAAAGGTACTATCTGAGTTTCGTTTTTTACTCGTTCTCTCACATTCCTTTAATATAATTCCACCACACTCTTCGTTATTTCTAACTTTGGTACAACGATTATTATTTTCATTTAGTGATGGTAATAATTCTCGGTCTTGCAAGAATTATACAGACATTTTTTTATCGTGTATAATATGTTATTATAGGTATCCTATTACAGCACTCATAATAAAATTCACAAATTTACTAAAACTCACAATAGCGGCGTATTTAAACTTACTAAACCTCGTAACTGAATGCAGAACGGGTTACAATCAGGTTTGTATATCTCTACACACAAATAAACATATTTCCCCATGTCATGTATCAAGATCTATATTTTTTCTATAGATCTTGGTCGTATAGCTATATAGGGAAATACAGACATTGGTAGTATGTCGCATATTGGCCCGGCAAAGATAAGGACAAGTCAATTATCAGTTTTAGGTCGCACATTGACCTTATCCCTGTGGTAGACAATTTAATTTTAGTCAATACCTTGTGGTGTAAAAATCAAAAATCCTTATAACTTCTAAAAACATTCAGGTTAAACATTTATTATTTATTTTTGAATTTAACTATATTTTTTTATGAAATAATTTTGTATTTAGGTATAAATTATGAGCTTATGTATTATGCTAGATAATATTCTGAAACACGTCTTATAAAGTTATACATCTACATCATTCGTTTCATAACATATTGTTTTCATTGATTAAAATAACGAAAAATGAATTTTGTATGTAATAAATATAATTATCTTGAACCCCAAGTGTAATTCTAATCGAAATGTTAGTCACACTTACTACTTACTGCATATATATTTTACATTCAAATAGCCATTATGATATATTTATTAGTGACTCATAATTTTATTGCTATGATTAATTTTATTATATTTATTTTATTAAATGAGTACATATTTGTAATGATATTATCACAGTACAGTTATAAATGTATTGGACACTGATTATTTCTAAATCTAATTTTTATGTGATCAGAAAAATTATATCGATGATGATTGACTAATACATGCGTAAATGTGTTATTGTTATCTACAAATACTAGACAATACCCAACCACGTGGTTATTATTGACATTTAAATAAGTTATATATAAACCTCGATATTATGACCGTACGATTGATCTTATAGTGTGTTAGCCGACAGCTTAAAACATTTGTTTGAAACAATAATAGTGTGTTAAGTATTATTCAGTTTTTTTGGACGAAAGCAGCGACGCGTCGTTTTCTAGGTATATCATCTAAATATTTAGATGAAATATTCTACTCACTATATGATTATATTTATTATTATTATTATTGTTTGGTGTTTTAGCAAAATTTAATTTTTGGAGTGTCGATCACCAACGTTCGTGTCAGTTTTGCAGTCAACACTCGATTCAATCTGTAAGTTTACACTCTGTTAATATATTATAATAAGTTATTAAAATACAATGTCCGACGAAAATATTTCTATTACGAGATATATATTTATAGACAACGGTTAATTAATTTATATTTTCGAATTTTTTTATATTGCCCATGTACGTTCCTCGGTCCCTTTCAAATCGTAAATAATATCAATTTATTTATTGTATATAATATTAATTATTCATTATTATAATTTGAAAATAAATTGGTATTCATTATAACTCATAATTTTATGCTACCCAAAAGCATCCAAAAATATTTACATTTTGGTTGGTGCCTAATGTTATTACAAACTCCTCGAGAATCACAAGTCACAACTTTTTATTCTGCATGTTTTTGCATATTTTGGATAAAATGCATTTTATTGCATTTATTGAATAAAATGAATATTTTTGCAAAAAATGCATGTTTTATAGTATATTTCGTAATTAATATTTATAATGTAATTTTAATTTTACATGTTTAATTCTCGCCCTGCTGATTAAAGTATAAAACTTGGTTTTTTTTGTCAAACAAAAATTTTAAATGTTCTGATTTTGGATAATTATTTTAAAAATATTAAAAATAAACACAAAAACAAAATTATATGCAACTATAATTGTTCGTAAAAAATTATGTCGTTTTAATTATGTATGTTTTTGAAAAAATCGATTTTTTGATTTTGTTGTAACTCAAAAACGAATCATTGAAATCCTTGAAATCTTCACCAAATGTTTATATTAGAGTAATCTATTTACGATTAAATATTTTTTAACCTATTTCTAGACAATTGAAATATTCGATTTTTCTAAGATTTTTTTTTTTTTTGAAATGACTATAAGCAAAATTGGCTATCCAAAAAATCATTAAAATTTAATACAAGGATTATTATAAGTTGTACCTATATCAGAGTAAAAAAAAATTAAAAATCGTTAGTCACAATTTTTGTTTATAAGCATTTAACGTTCAAATTGTTACCGGTATTTGGCCCGAATGGTATTTTTCTCGAAAATCCGAAAACTCGAATATAAATTATAATACACATAAAAATAAAAATTAATTAATTGAAATAATATTGTAGTGATACATATAAATTGACCAATAATAAAAAAAAACAAACAAAATAATTTCACAAAACAATATTATGCCTTATGCGCGATTGCCTTCAGAAAATCTAATTCTTGGTATATATTAAAGTCAGCAGTAATGGTCATAATTCGCATCTGAAAGTCTCGCCATTTTCTTTTTGGCTGTGCTCTCACTTTTCGCCCTTGACTCAGCTCTGAGATCTACATCAGCTTGACAAGTTGAACAATGTTCTTTATGGAACTCACCGAGAGCAAAGGTAAGGTTGATGTTTTTATATTAGCGACGATCGATGTGCGCATGCGGGATGCAACTTCTCGCATAATTATCCATAGGTTACAATGGACACTGTGGATAAATATTCGATAAGTTATGTTACGTAACTATGTTGAGTACATTGTGCGTGAGCATATTGAACACCTAATTCGATGAGTCGTCGCTGATATTGACAAAATTTGTTTGTATTGATATAATTGCCCAATAGATATATACTATGTATCTAAGCTTCATAGTACTTTTCGAGGTATACAAGCGATAATAATCATAATAATAGTATCACTAGTGCGCAATGATATAGGTATAATATACAAATCAATTAAATGTTCGTGTGGCAAAGATAGTAATAGTAAATATATGTATATATATATCATACATATGTCGTTGTAACGACGGTAAATTGCGATAAAGATAAAATAATCATATTTTTTCGTAAATACTGTCTTTATCTTATATAGATATAAAATATAATACATAAAAAATACACCAGTAAATAAAAAATTTTTAAAACTGTAGTTTATATTGCCCGTAAACGTTTTACGGTCCCTTTCAAATCGTAAATAATATTTATTTATTTATTTATTTATTTATTGTATATAATATCTTAATTATTCATTATTGCAATTTGAAAATAAATTAGTATTTATCATAATTCATAATTTTATGCTACCCAAAAATCATCCGAAAATATTTACATTTTGGTTGGTGCCTAATGTTATTACAAACTCCTCGAGAATCACAAGTCACAACCAAACATATCCAAATATTATAATATCTTAGGCGGAACTATACTAACCATCATGAGAAAATAACTATTTAATTAGTGAAAAATAAACTAAACATAATGTCCATTTGTACAACAGAATCGGTTACGATCTGTTATTTCTGATTAACTATAATTTACTTGTAAACAATATGCTCAAGTTGAAAATAAATATTGTTACGATTTTATCAGTTTTTATTAGATAACCAGCATGTCATCTAGGCCGAATAAGGATCAATCATCTTCTTCACGAAATCAAGATCATCAAAATAATATGAGCAAACGTCAAACTAGCATGTCATTAAGACCCCCAATAACGATCAATCATCTTCTTCACGAAATCAAGATCATCAAAAAAATACGAACCAACATCAGATAGAATGGGTTATAGTTACAAAGCATAAAGTGCAATATGCTAAACCGACTGCGCTCGTGTCACCTCAAAAGCTGAATGATATAAAACCTATGTTTCCCATACCGTCTGGTTGTCATCAAGACTAGCATTTAAGACTTACATCACATTGTTGTAAATAATTTTTATTTTATTACACTAAGATAAGTTCTCCATATTTTCATTACATATGACAACATGTATAATGTGTGGCTAATATAATATAGAAAAAATAAATATAAATATATTAGGTATCATTTTAATTTAATTGATTTATTTTAATATAAAATAATAAATACCTGGTATTTCAAAACCTCATAAAACCAAGAAAAAACATTTATTTTATAAATAAATATAAAATATATTAGAACTATATAGTTGCTATATAACGCATTATGGATATTTCAGTAGTGAATGAATAGGTTACTCCTGATAGCTAAACTTTAACGTGTGTTTTGTTTGGTAGTACCTTTTTATGTTTTATATAGAAATAATAAATAAATAAATAATTTTTATAATTTTGGTCGTATCTTTGTATTGTTATTTGCATGTCATTTGGTTTACTAATTACAGTACACGTCATATGCGTACAAAGTTTATGTTGATTAGTTATGAATGACGTTAATTTTCAATGTGATAATTAATTTAAAAACGGATGTATATTAATGTACAACAGTCGTTATCATATTTATATCTTATATTTATCGTATATTATAAATATTATAATATATAAAAATTGTCTATTAACGTTCAGCAAAAATTATAATATCTAAAATCTTAAACATTTTTGTTTTCTCTTTGTATCACAATTTAGATGTAAGTACTAAGAATAAATTTAAAAAAAAATAGTATAATACAGTGATTTTGTTTCAGCAAACAGAGATCGAATACTCTTTTGTATATAATTGCATTAACTAGAGTAAAAAAAAAATAATAGTTTCGAAAAAACTTTTTTAATTAAATTTAAATTAATTTAAATTAATTAAACTTCCAAATATATATTGTCATACACACCGAATACTCGAACTTACAACACCATAAATAAACAACCAAAATACCTATTGTAAATAATTTATTCACACGCAATATCTAACATATTTCGTTGCAATAATAATCCATCGTGACAGTCATTCGTTGCAAGCCAATAACTAGTACAAGGATAAAAATTATTAATTATACTAAAATGCACGGTAGACCTTTTAAAGCAGTCTGACCCTGGTTATAATTTATTATTGTACCTATTGTACAAGTCATTCATAAATGTTATCCATAAAATACTTAGTAGATTTAAGAAATACCATATGCAATGTGAATATACTGTGCATTTATACGAATATTAATTTCTGATACATTTTGGTTTCTTTGACGTTTAGTTTCGGGAAAAATACTTTCATATTATTCTTATTGTGTGGTATGGCCTTAGTATGTTTTTTGATACGTCCATCTTTTTATTTAAAATTATTAATACAGCTGTTTGTGAATTGAAATTATTGTCCGTAACCATATTAAATCGAATATAAAAATAATTTGTTATGGTTTGTTATGAGTTATAATAAATTTGACGATTTGACGAATCGAATTAAATAATAAATTCACATCAGTTTAATACGTTTATATACACCAAATTCTGGGACTAACTCAATGCGCAATGAGTTAATGCGCATTAACTCTTACATATAAACGTAGTAAATGAAAACACAATATTATTTATTCTGTGATATAAGGTATTAACTATTTTCGAATATTATATTATTGTAAGATATCTTAGTCCGTGCTGTAAACCTTGAGAAACAGTGTAACACCAATGTCTAGTATAATAAAACGAGTAATAATCATTATTTTTTTATTAAATTAAATAATAATTATGAACTTTTTCTAACTAAATAGTAAATACTTAATAGAAACGGTTGAATAGACTTACGATCAGTGCATCAGGATATTAAGATGAACCCCAATGGCGTACAAGGATATTTTGGCGATAAAAACAAAAGGAAAATTGACTTTATATTATACCTAATTTATAAAAAATATATTTTATTTTATTGTTTACTTTATTGTCTTTGAAAACCATTATTATACCATGTACCTCATTTAATTTATAACATTAATTAATATAATATTGTGATTTATGAGATTTAATGGTCATTGATAGTGTTTTTTTTTTTTTTTTTGGGGGGGGGGGCACAGCCCCACTAGAACGATAGTATAGACTTATATCCCAATCCCACTCTAGAACCAATTCCAAATTACGCCACTGATTTAAATAACACACTTTTAAATTTTGTACTACACCAAGCACAAAGTCAATTTTTATGGCTTGGTACCACTACATATGCGGCTATAGGCATGACAAAGAGAATATTCCTTTTTAATGGCTAAAGGTATAATGTAGAAAATATATTCATATTAATATAATTGTAATATATATTACAAATGAATACTTATTCAATTTTGCAAAATGGTTTAATAGTAATGAGAGATTGTGCTGACAATGCAATGAGGCCTTTAATAACATAACAGAATCAAGCAGTGAGAATCTGTCAAAATAAGTATGATTTAAAAGGATCTTCAGTTTCCAGCTATAAAGAATTAAAAGTTTCGCTAATCAGGTTTCTGTATAAACAATTTTCCATATTAATTATCTCTAAAATTATCAGTCTTAAATATATCAATAAACCTGAATGTAGAGCGTATGATCTACAAGTTGGTTATACAAAAATAAATATTAGTAAACATATGTAGGATTATTTAGGTCCATAAATTTTAATGCAATGCCTTTGATCTTAAACAAAGTTTTTCAATTAGATGTAAATTAAAAAATCAAAGTATAATTAATAACCGCTCTGCTGTAGAGTAGATATCGAGTGAACCCCTTTCTTATGTATAAGTCACTGCAGTGATGTACCTTTATTGCTAGGAATTAACTAAATTAAATTTTTTATCATAAACTATCCTGTAGTGTCGTCATTTTTTGGTAATGGAGGTGATTCTGTCGAAACTCTTAACACTTTAATTTTAAAGACCGGTACACCATAATTATTGTAATATAAACCTATATGTGCTGAATCGCGAACAAAAAATGCATAGACAAAAAATCCGTTTATAAAAGTTGGATAACAAACTAACAAAAATATAACGGAAATCCACTATACTTATACCTATAGTACCTATAGTAATGAAATTATATTATTTTAGATTCTGAACGGAGTGATGTATTGATTTTACAATGATGTGTGTTTTTTTTTTGTGTTTGTAATCACGGTTAGGAGTATAAATATACTTTGATTTTTGACTTCAGCCCCTCTTTGGCAAGGAAATTGAATCTAGTTGGTACTTCGTGGGGTCAAAGTATTCAAAAGCGCCGGAAAAAAAACCCTAAAAAAGTTACGGATAAACAGGAAATTTTACACATAACCGCTTTTTGACAAATCGATTTTTTGATTTTGCTGTAATTCAAAAACACTCATTGTAAATACTTGAAATTTTCATCAAATGTTTATATTAGCGTTATCTATTTAAGATTAAATTTTCTTAATATGTTGGCATTTTTAAGCTTTTTATAGACAATTGAAATATTCGATTTTTCAAAGTTTTATTTTTTAAATGACTATAAACAAATTGACTATCTAAAAAATGTTTAAAATGTAATACAAGGTTTATTATAAGTTGTACTTATCGTAGTAAAAAAAAAATTAAAAACCATTGGTCACAATTTTTGTTTATAAGCATTTAAAGTTCAAATGTTTACAAAATATATCAAAATCGGGATAATTTGCAATGAATTTTGAAGTTGAAAATTCATAAAACTTTCGTGATTTATACCTGAGATTAAAAAACGCAATACAAGATTATCCATAAGTTTTCCTTCGAGTAACTGTAAAAAAAATTCCAGCTTCAATATAGAAAAAAAAAATTATGAGCGTATGAAATTTATTATTTACGAAATCAAGTAAAATAACGATATATTACAATTTATTATTTAAATATAGGTAATAATATAATATTATAATATATGCTACTAAGTATCCGAGACTGACAAATCATCTCCGTTCAGAATCGTTTTTTGTATACAATGAATACATACATTACATTCAAATTTAACACAGTATCCATTATAGTGGCATACTCATCTCCGTCTTTACTATACAGCAGAGCGATATCTTCTTTTTTGTTTTTAGTTTTAGTTTAGTTGACGTGTTTATACATAAAATAAAATAAAATTCATTGTTTATTGAAATGTATTTAATTAAAAATACATTTTGATATTGTTGTTCCTAAAATATCCTGTGACTGTATGTTACATAATATTTGAAAATACATGTATCTACGCATCTATTAAAATTAATAATAAATTACTATATTATAAATGAAAAAAAGAAAATGCGGTTTCGATTTACTTATTGGAGTATTACTAATTAAAATAATAATTATAATAGTATTATTAATTTTAATCAAAATTTAAATAAGTTATGGAAATACTTAAAAATAAATGTTAATGAATGTATGACTATCGTTTTAATATTAAAAACCATTCATTAAAACTATAATGAGAGTATAATATATTGGCCCTTTAAATATCTACAGGGTTATTCCAATTTGAGCTACAATTGGGTTTCTCGATAATTATACCCAATTGTAACGTAAAGTTTTTTTTTAATTAAAATAAGTGATTTACCTATATCAGATTTTAATAGTTTGGTTTATACTTTAGAATACTAAAATATTCAATGTGCTTAAGAATACACCTACAAGTTATAGGTTAATAATATAAGGATTTGATTTTTTATTAGTATAAATAATAATAAAAGTATATATTTTAATATTTTGTTTCAGATACACACGAAATACTCATATTAAGTATGGAATGACCCTGGAAAAAGAAATTGACTGTGAATTAGGCACTTGGTTTAACACATGCTATGCCATTACATGGCTTTTTATTGCAGACTGCAATTACAATGATTTAAGTATAATACTTTAATTTGCATTTAAGGACATTACTCAAAAAAACTTTATTACAATATTCTAATTAAAATTATTCAACCACTTAAAATAATTTTTTTGCAATTAATAATGCAAATCTTAATTTTTAAAATATATTAGTATTATAATAATATTACAGTAACATTTTAATAGAAAATTAAATATTGTTGCAATATTATTTTTGCTGTTTGAGTTAGTATTATTAAAGAATTTAAAATAATGTATACAGTCAAATGTTTTTTTTTTTGGCATACAATTTTGTAATAATATTACTTTTATTTTTCTGAAATTATAAGTAATCTATACTATCTCAAATGAAAGTATAGTGTCTTATTTCAGTTGTGATGAAATAGTTTGGTTTATATTTCTAGAATTTAGACAATATGGTAATTAGAATTTATTATTTTTGAGTTAATAAAACATAGATGTATGATATAAAAAAAAAAAAAAACATGACACTAAGATGAATTTAATTGTTATACAGCAAATAAATTTGGTTATTTGTTTAAAATACAAAAACAATCTATAGAATAAGACTAATGAATGGAAATATGGAATGTAATCAAAAAAATACAATTATAATAAAAAAAAACAATATTTATTCACCTCCACGGTATAAGAGAAAGTCAAAAAAGTAGTGGTCGGCTAAATATCTAAATTATATGAGTCACATAACAAGGATTATGAATTATTTAATATACATAATCTTGAATAAAATTAATAGTTAGGCCAGTTATGTATGGTTAAATGGTATCATATGGTTATAATTTGCCTTATCGATGTGATAGTAAATAAATGCTAGTGTTGACTTGCACCTCCGGTATTGATTTAAAATTATGTGGAAGTATCAAACATTTAATTGGTAAAAATTCACCTAACTTATATTTACATACTCATAGACAAATAAAGTTGATAATCGCCTTAATTGTCTACAACTTGTCACTAATTTTACTCTTATAGTTAATGTAATTGATATGCTACTAAAATTCAAGCTAGCAAATATAGTTTCTGTACAACCATAGTTAGGTTGTATTAAAATCAATGGCTAAATACATACTTGTTTGAATATATTCTATTTAAAAAAAAAATGTAAGCTTATTAAGTCTAAAATTTAGTTACTTTTACTAATGTTAACAGTTGCAATAAATTACTTCTTAATAGTTTAAACTTACATACATTTTACAATAATTATCCATGAGCTTTTTTATAGAAAAATGCTTCTGAATTTTATATTCAACTACAGGATTGTCTATACCAAGTATCTTTATAATGATGTATTCAAGGGCATCCTAAAATACAAGATATTTTTTAGTATAATTTGATGTTTAAAAACCAGAACCGGTTCTAGGGGGGCCAAATTTCATATTTTAAACTTATCATAATTATTACATGTTTTTTTTTTTTAAACAAATTGAATCTTTTGTTTTGAATCACACAAATATTTCAAATTAAATAGTTTGGATTC
Source organism: Rhopalosiphum maidis (assembly GCF_003676215.2). NCBI lineage: Eukaryota > Metazoa > Arthropoda > Insecta > Hemiptera > Aphididae > Rhopalosiphum > Rhopalosiphum maidis. Next base: position 97,271 of record NC_040880.1, on the reverse strand, counting down.
AATATAATCACACTGATAATGATTAAGAAAAGACATTTGTCATATTATACTTTCGATTTATACGATAAGGTAATTACTAAATTACATTAAACCGCCCTAATTATAGAAGCTTATGTATATAAATGAATGACAGTAAACCATTGTTTTACTTTTTTTTTTTTATTATTTACAATTGTATTATACATTTCAGTCATAAATTCACGACATGACAGCATCCATTTTATTAGAATCATCAGATTTGTCTTCTTTATCATCTAAAAAAAAAAAAAACATTAAAACATTTATTAAGACAATATTAAGTGATATTAAAAACTTAAAATACAATTTTATCGATAATGTTATGAATAAATTATATGACTTTAGGAAAATTTGTTTTAAATGTGAATACAACACTGTCTATACATCATGTTATATAAACAAACGCAAGACCGTTTCATAAAACTATAAGAGAACATAACTTTATTAGAAACTCACAGAATCTACTTAAAATATATGTATATATATAAAAAAGATAGAATTAGAAGAATATAATTTGTCATACCGCTGTAAGTGACATTATATTATAAATTAATCATTATCTGCATGAATAATAAAATAAAATGTCAATACATTGGTAATATAAAAAACATTTTGTAAATTCAATACATCATGTATATTATACTGAACTGTAAATAATTAATAAACATATTATATAAAATCATTTTTAAAAGAAAAATTTAGCAATCGCTTATGAAGCGCCTACATTTTCAACGTCCAAACGAGATCTCGAATTGTAACGCCAGATAGTAAAAAACACCTTTGAAAATGTATTTTTGGCTAAAAACTAGAGTATGAATTTTTTTTTTAGTTGACAAAAACTGATGTATGCAATGAGAATTTAAAAATTGGCAATTAGCCACTGCATTATGATAGCACGTTTTTGTTTATGTTGAGAGATTCATATTAAAAATAATTACCTGTTATAATATTAAATTTTGGTTCATTGACTTCTATCCTATTCGAGTCCAAACATGCTTGTTTTCTAGCAGGTATGACAGTTTTATAAGATCTAAAACAAAAGTAATAATATTATATACATATTAAATACTATATTATTTATATTATACATTATATAAACCAGTTGCAATACCTATTATCTTTTCGGCCACCACCCCCTACACCAGGAGCCATGCTTTCATCTTCACTGTCGCTAAATTCATTATCAGGTGAAATTTTTTTATCTGTAATAGATTGAGGATTCCTTTCATCTGGGTTAACATTATCTTCATCGTCTGACTCATTGTGTACTCCGTCTTCGGGGATAGCTAATAACAAAAATAAATATAAAATAGTAAGTAGTTCATTTAAAAGTTTATATCACAAAACATTAACTATATAATTACAATTATAAGTATAATACTATTTACCTTGGACTTGAACTCCTGGGGCGTGAGGTAGCATTTGTAAGTTTTCAAAGAGACGGTTTTTAATTTTTTCCAAATACTTTGTAGTATTTCTATTTTTCATATTCGAAGGGCTGATATGAAGTTTAAAATCGGGCCCAAAATATTCATAATAGTCATTATTCGGCAATTCATTAGCAATTTCAGCTCCTAAGGCCACAGCTGTTTCATATGTCCAACATCGAGATACATTTCGAATAGTGTAACCACCTCCGCCGACCATAAGAAAGGGTAACCCATAACGTTTTACAAATTCAACACATTTGCCATGACCTAAAAATGTTCGTTTACAGTTTTTAAGTTTGAAGTTTATAAATTAATAATGTACACAACTCTCATACCTTTAACAGTTAGATTAAAGCATCCAAGCTTGTCTCCTGTAAGTGAATCCGCTCCACATTGTAATACAACTGCACTAGGTTGGAACGTCTCCATTACTTTAGTAATTATTGGTACGAATATTGATTCATAACTATCATCATCCATTCCATCTCTTAAGGGAATGTTAACTGCATAGTACTTTCCTTCTCCAGCACCAATATCCTAAAATAATAATACAAATTTAATATTGTTATCAAATAATTTATTTAACAGACAATATAAGAAAATTTAAAATCAAGTATATTATAGGTACTCTGTGTAATGAAATAAGCGATAGCTGATAAGAGACTTTAAAAGTAAAATAAACTTAACATTTTTTAATGCATGATAGAAAAAAAAAAATTAAGCAATATATTAGTTTGATACATGATCTATCAAATTATAAAACTATGATAATTATCATTAGAAAAGTATTGACGGGACCTTATAAAACAAATTTATTTGAACGCTAATATTGCAACCATTAACAGAGATTAAACAAATTAAGATATTAAAAATTAAATTTCACTATTCATTGACTTACTCCGAGATCTCCAGTACCAGGAAAATATTTGCCATGTTTGTGGAATGAAACTGTCATAACTCTATCAGTTGTATAAAATGCTTCTTCGACACCATCACCGTGATGGACATCAATATCAATGTACAACACTCGTTGATGGTATTTAAGCAATTCTAATATACCAAGTACTATATCATTAACATAGCAAAAGCCACTGGCTTCAGATTTTTTGCGTGATGAAGACCACCTCCCCAATTGATACAAATATCTGCAGATTGTTTATTTAATTTTACAGCTGCTGCTACTGAACCGCCCGCAGATAGCTGACAAAATTTGTACAAACCATCAAAAACTGGACAATCTTCATCAACATTGACTGTGGAAAAAAAATAATAATAACCATTTTAACAATTACATTTGATTTTAGTAAAAGTGACAATATACTTACATCTTTGCATTTGCATGTTATAATCGTTAATATTATCAGGACAAATACTTTTTAAAAACTGTATGTACTCATCACTATGAAATTTGGTCATTTCTTTTGCATTAATTTTATAAGGTCTCTAAAGTATTATAAACATTGATTTTATAAGTAATTTAAAAATATCATCAAGACTAAATATTATTTTGACTTACAGATATTTCCATTTTTTGGTATAAACCATAATTTAAAATCAAATTATGAGTCATTGAAATCCTATGTGGCTTCATAGGATGACCTTGTCCATAATAATAGTTTCCTATGTCACCTGTAAAAAATGTACAACGGTAAATTAATTACATTAAATAGCCGTTTGAAATTGATAGAAAAAGTTTCCTATCTATTAAAAGACAACACATAGACTTCTATAATAATTTAATTACTCAACTACCTTCAAACAGTAAGTAATTAAAAATGTGATATTTAGGGGAGATACACATTAATATTAGGTTGAATTTTTATACATCAACAACTCATAGTAAAAATTCACATATTTTTTTTTTTAATTAAAAATATAGGTACATTTATAAAAAAAATGATATCTTTTATCGGACATGGTATCTCATAGAGGTGTATTGTGTATTATATTTAAGTATCAAGTTAATAGGTTATACGAGAAATAAACTACACAACTATGTACTTAATTTATAATACTACAATGATCGTTATAATTTAATTCTGCATGTTAAGAATTAAAATTGTTGACAATATTGTATTATTTGGAATCACTTATTGTACTTTTTTCAAAATTACCTATACAAAATATTGACACCATTTTTTAATTGTATTAAAAATATAATCATTAGTAGGGCACTTTATATGGTTCAGTGATATAAATCGACTTTTCTAAAATTTAGTCTATGTTCAATAAATGTCTCAACCTCTGGGATAAATATGTGTAATTATTGGAATTCACAGATGTAATGATCAAGGTTAACACATCAAAAACGGGGAATAATTAAATTTGTTTAGTGACAACTGATATCAATAACTTTATGTCTGACATAGTATGAAACCATCAAATTTCTAAGAATATACTATATGCAGTTGATAATATTATTATTGAATTTAATTTAGTCTAAACTATCTGGAAGTACAGGCAGTACAAGGACGAATAGAAAAAAAAAAATAAAAACCCAGACTGCAGGCGTAACTGAGTTTTTCTTGACAATCAGAGCACACACACAACACATTTAACATCTATAAAAACGATACTCACTGTCGTAATAGTAACAGACGCGTTTCTTGAATGGTGTGATAGACATTGCGGCGTCCTAAGTCTGACTTGTACTTCTTAGAGTAATCGATATGTGTCCTTGTGTCGTACTGTAAACTAGACCCCTCAAAAAAGCACGACTAACCGTTGAAGAAAATACCGTGGGAAACGAACGAAAATAAAAATCACGGTATAAAATATGAGAAAAAGCCCAAAACGTCAGCGCCGTTGACGAAAAACGAGCGAGAACTGCAGACCGGTGAATAGTGATAAAATAAATTTAAAAAAACTTTCGGCGTCGACAGCAACCGGAAAAATATGTTCAGAGTCAATCGCGAACGGACAGTAAACAAACATACGCTATTGAGATAAACAATGCGGCGGCTGGCCCGATGAACAGGACCGGAGCCGTGCACAGACTAATATATTATAGATAAGGTACTCTCGTTATCGGGTGCAGCATTATCAACGATTGGTCGCCATCTTGTTGGTTGGCAAAATATTATAAATTTCGTATTATGCAGTTATGCACGAAGGCACATGTAAAGTGAAATGTGAATTATTTTGTAAAGTGAAACATTTTAGTTGGTTTTTATATACTAGTATATTATAGAAAATAGTTATTTAATAATAATTCTTTCTTCTATTAATTATGCCAGTGTATTGTGCGGCATACGGATGTGATTGGTACGCTTGGTCGCCATCATGTTGGTTGGCCAAATATTATAATTTATTATTATATTCATTTTTATTTTTTTTAAAACAAATAACTGTAATTCTGTTCTAAAAGTACTATATTATTGAAAATACATTTTAAAAAATGTTTAATGACAAAAAAATATTTTGTACTTAACTTTTAAGCCGGGGACTAATTGTCCGGGTATAAAATTATGACGGGGACCAATTGTCCGGGTATAAAACTATGACGGGGACCAATTGTCTGCATACGATATTTTTTCGCGGGGACCAATTGTCCTAGATGCATGCACGAAGGCACATGTAAAGTGAAATGTGAATTATTTTGTAAAGTGAAACATTTCAGTTGATTTTATATATTAGTATATTATAGGAAATAGTTATTTAATATTTATTCTTTTGTTTATTAATTATGTCAGTGTCTTGTGCGGCATATGGATGTGCCAATAGGTCAAAATATTCATTATTTTCGGAAAGTTCAATTTTATGTATTTAAAATTAAATAAACGGTTTGGTACCCATACTCATGATTTGTAATACATAATAAAATAATAAAAAATAACAACAGATACGGGTCGGAAAAGAAATTCCGCCGTACGAGTACGATGTATGCAGAGCCGTGCCGTGGGGGGGATGGGCTAGGGGCATGGTTTAAAAGGTGCGCCGAAAAATTGAAATGCATAAATAATGATAAATAAAATAGGTGCCGGATATTTTTAATTTTGCCCTGGCCGCTAAATATTAACGGCAAGGCTCTGGACGTATGTATAAGATAAATTGAAAAATCTGAACGAAAAAGGCCATTAAAAAATAAAATGCATATAATAAAATCACTTGGGATGAAGTATATAGAAGTAATCATGATTTTGGGCTTCCTTCGTGAATGCCAAGAACATGATGTTTTCCACATACCAAAATAAAAATAAGCTGTATTAACTCCATCAATTTTTATTCCATAATCCTCATTCACGTAGTAATAACTGTACCAAGTTTATAAATTTATTTTTTGAATAAAAAACAATGTAGGGTTTCATTAAATAGGGATAAAATGTCATCCTAGAATAACTATTTTCAATATTATAGTCAAAAAAATGAAAACGTGCATTTTAGTTTTTTTTTTTTTTTTTTTGTTTGTTGAATAACTGTAACTTAGAAATTTTGGACTAAGAAAGTTGGTTAACCTAATTAACGTTCAATTAAAATATAGACAAAAAATGATAAGAGTTTAAAATAGGTGGTTGCTGTGCACCTGTCTAATTAAGTTAAAAGAAAAATCTAATACCATAAAACGTATATTTTAATGTCATGATTGAAGTCTTATTCTACATTATTTCAACTAACAAGAGTAATCAGATTTATAATTTTAATTGTAAAAAAAATGTATGAAACAATACCTTCTACCTAAAACTATTTGTTAATCTACTCAAACCATAAGCGGATAGGCCTACCGGGAAACCGGGCATTTCCCGGTGGACCCCTCATTCGTATTTCGGTAATTGGGCATTTTTTAGACTTCTATTTTCATATGGGGGCCCCTTTTTAAAATTTCCCGGTACGCCAAAACTGGCCTATCCGCCTATGACTCAAACATACATTGTTATATTAACTCCCAGTGAAAATCAATGGATACAAAAATTGATTATTAAAACAAAAATTTTTTTTTTTTATCATGAGTTCATAACACTCATGATGTTCTTTTTTTAATAATTCATTTTTGCATTTTTCTTTATTATATTTGTCATCAATTGAACTGTTGTGTAAAATAACAAAAACAATTAAAATTACACGATAATAAGAATGAAAGTTAAATAAACGCATTATTTTAAGTACTAGCAGAAACACTTACACTATTTTAGGTGTGTTTATTTTATTTCTAATAAAACTGTCTAATTTCTCTTTAGTATATTTTATAAACGTTTTGCAATTGATGACAAACATAGCTTATTTAATAATGCACACGGGCTGCAAACATACGAGAAGTGTCGTCTTCTGGATGGCAACCAATATCTTTTCCATTAAACCAGTCTTCATAGTTTTCGGGTTGTAAACGTCTCACAACGGTTTCCATGTCAATTTTTACATTGTCCTTGCAGCAATGACAAAGTGTAGCTCTTTTCCGTATTCTACCCAACGGAGCGAGGCAGACTTAGACTTAGTCGTTTCAGCCATATTGAAACCATGGTTAAAGCCAGCATGGTATCCATACGGAAAAGTTATTATAACTTCTCTTTTCTCTTGTGTTATCTAAAACAGTTGAATAGAAACAATTAGAATAATATAACGAAATTTCGTATTCAAAATCTTCTACCTTGTCAAATGGAACATTACGTGTAACATTTGTGGATATTAAATAGACATTAATTTATGTATAAGATGTGCGGACATATTGAAAAATCTGAACGAAAAAGGCCATAAACTACTCCTTCAAAGCGCCGTACGAATTCCGGTGGTATTTTTAGATTTTGAATGAAAATTTTATTTAAAAATAAATTATTGTTTTTTCGATTTTCAGACAAATAAGATTTATATTTAAAATTGTATGTTTTTTTTTATTTTTTATACGTGCTTTATTTAAATCTGTAATATTTTTAAGAGCTAGGATTTTTATTTTAAACATAAATAATGATTATTCAAAAGATATAATTATTGAATATTTTTTAATAATAAATTAAAATTTTTTTTTTTCACTTTTTATTCTATTCGTATAATTTATTATTTGATAAAAATAAATTTTTCTATATATAATTATATAATAATTGTTAAATTTGTTATAATTTTATTTTGGTTCTTTTTTTTATCTGATTAATAATATAATGGTACATTTAAAGTTTTTAAATTTTTTTTATTTATTTTTTTTTTAAATTAATTCTTGGTTACATTAATTTTTTGTTTGTACAAAAAGGCAAAATTTTGATTTAATTTTATTTTTTTTTTATGGTAAGCTGCCTTTGCATATTTTTTAAACTTTTGTTTTTTTATATGATTATTTTATATATAATAATGTATTATTTTTATATTGAAAATATAATGTTTTATTTTAAACTAATAAATATTTAAAGATTAAACATTTATAATGCTTTAAAAGATAGTTAGCAGCTTCTTTTTTTAAAAATCTTTTTAATTGGAATTTTTTTCAATATTATTATTAACAGTAATAAACCTCTATTTTGGTTTCAATTAAAAATAAGGATTTAAATAATCTATTATTAAGTCGAAATTAATATGTAATTTATTACTTCTTATTTAAGATAAATTATGAAATAATTTTTAAAAGCAAATTAAATGTTATAAATTTTAACTATTATCCTTTAAATCTTTCAATTTAATGATCCAAATTTTCATTCATAAAAAATAGTAATAATTATAAATATGAAAAAAATAATAAATATTGTATTAAAATAAATTATATTAGAAATTTTAAAATTTAAAATTTAATGAAAATGGAATTCGTGATTTATTAAATGGATCGTTACCACAATCAAAAAGTGTTGATTTATTATGGTTCAAATTTGTTTTTGCATTAATTATTATTATTGAAATTAGATTCAATAAAATTATTTTATTTAAATTTTAAACTTTTTGATTGGAAATCAAATATACTAATTTATATTAATAAAATTAATTATTTCATCAATAAAAAGTTATATAAAGAAATAATCAAATAATATCAATAAAATGCTCCTAAAATTGATGAAATTCCTGCTAAATGTAAAGAAAAAATAGTTAAATCAACTGAAATATTAGTGTGAGCAATATTATTAGATATTGGAGGATAAATTGTTCCTGTTCCTAGTCCATTATTAATTATGAATCTACAAATTATTATTATTAATGAGGGTAACCCTTTTTCAGGCATTTTATTTTTTTAATTATTTCTATTTATCTGAAAAGGTTGGGGGGGGGGTCAATACCCCTCAAAAAAAAAGAAGGAAAAAGGGTTCATAGAGGATTTATTAATATACATAGTACATAATAGAAATATACATCTATATAGCTTATATATTTAGTATATATAAATTTATATAAATATCATATACTTTTTTTAAATAATTAATTTAAGGGTTAATATTTAAAAATATGAAAAGAAAATTTGGGTTGAAATTTAGATTATAAATTAAAGAAAAAACGATATTAAACATTATTAAATTAAAGAATTTTAATTGAAATAATTAATTTTAGTATATTAATTTTTAAATCTGCGTGAAAAATGTATATAAAAACTTTAATTAAAAAAATGTTTAAAAAATAGTATACAATATTATTAAGTTAAAGACTTTTAATTAAAATAATCCATTTAAGTAATTATATTTTAAATTACTAAAAGATTATTAAATTTAAAAATTTTGAATATTATAAAACCGTATTATATTATTTTATTAATAATTATAATTTATTTTGTTAAAAGATTTTATTTAATTAAAAAAATACATGACATTTTTTGATTGTTAATAATTTCATAGAGGATTTTAATTATTCTCAGTGTTAAGTATTAAATATTAAAGAAATTTAGATTTAATTAATAATTTAAGTATAGACTAAATATGTGCCAGCAGTTAGGGTTACACATAATATACAAGCAAACTAGTTTGGTTATTAGTATTAAATAAAGTCTATAAGTTAATTTTTTTTTTCTAAAGTAAAATTTAATTGAATAATATTATTATTATTATTATTTTATTCTATTTAATTTTATTTAAAACTAGGATTAGATACCCTAAAATAAAAATTTAAATTAATTTACTAAAAAATTAATAGTTGTTCTTTAAATTTAAATAATTTGGCGGTATTTTAGTCTTATTAGAGGAATCTGTTTATTAATTGATAATACACATGTTTAAAAATGTATTTTCTTTATTTAGTTAGTATTTAGTACTATTTTAGGTGTGTTTATTTCATTGCTAATAAAACTGTCTAATTTCTTTTTAGTATATTTTATAAGCGTTTTGCAATTGATGACAAGCATTCTGGTTTTCTTTTAAGTCTATCTGCAAGGTCATTTATTCTATTTTCATATCTCAAAGAGTAGAAACGCTATTCATATTTGTCTTTCTCGTTTTTTCTATGGAAACTACCATATAAAATAAATAATTTATTTAATAATGCACACGGGCTGCAAACATACGAGAAGTGTCGTCTTCTGGATGGCAACCAATATCTTTTCCATTAAACCAGTCTTCATAGTTTTCGGGTTGTAAACGTCTCACAACGGTTTCCATGTCAATTTTTACATTGTCCTTGCAGCAATGACAAAGTGTAGCTCTTTTCCGTATTCTACCCAACGGAGCGAGGCAGACTTAGACTTAGTCGTTTCAGCCATATTGAAAAGTTATTATAACTTCTCTTTTCTCTTGTGTTATCTAAAACAGTTGAATAGAAACAATTAGAATAATATAACGAAATTTCGTATTCAGAATCTTCTACCTTGTCAAATGGAACATTACGCGAGTAACATTTGTGGATATTAAATAGACATTAATTTATGTATAGGATGTGCGGACATATTGAAAAATCTGAACGAAAAAGGCCATTAACTACTCCTATAAAATACATATAATAAAATCACTTCGGATGAAGTATACAGAAGTTACCATGACGACTTTGGGCTTCCCTTGTGAATGCCAAGAAAATGATGTTTTTCACATTCCAAATATAAAATAAGCTATAATAACCCAATCAATTTTTATCCCATAATCCTCATTCACATAGTTCAAAACTGTACCAAGTTTTTTAATATATTTTTTGAAAAAAAAAATCATACAGTGTAGGGTTTTTAATAAATAGTACCAATTTGAAATGTCATGTTTTTAGTCTAAAAACTTTTAGCATGATAAAAAAACATTATTTCAATGATGTTTAATTCTAATATTACAATATTATAGTGTATAATCAAGATAGTTTATTCCTAATCAGTATTTAAATAGATACCCGATAGATGTGTTAACTGTTATGTAAATAAATGATACATTACTGATGCATGTTTTAAAATTGTCCAGCTCTACTACAGTTACTAAGTCATGTATAAACAATTTTCATATCTCACAAGTCTTATGTAAACTTTATTTGACATGATAAGAAAACAAGCTCTCCAAAATAATGTTTGCACTAGTATTCGCAGTTAATACCATTTTAAAATTGTTTATGGTTGAAATGTTCCCATCTAAACTTTACAAACTTTAGGTATATATTGTTTTTCTCATTTAAGATTGCAGTAGTAAAACACAACTGTGGAAAAAAATACGAAAATTTGATAGAAGTATAAAAGCGTTAGGGACCGATTGAACTGGACAAATAGAAGGATAACATAACTAATATCTGATTAAACTTTGTTATTATATATCCAGTAAATTTAAATTTGACGCATTACATTAGAAAAATAATACCAACTAATAAATTGAAATCCATTCAATAACACAGAATAGTTAAAAATAAAATAATAAATATTATTTATTTTGTCTTATACAAAAAAAATATATATATTTACAGTTATTAAATAGTACAAAAAAAAAAATACATAATTAGGATTGAAAATTATCATCTTATATTGGATTTTAATAATTAATAATACTAATAAGATGTAAGCCTATTATAATTTTGATAAAAAAAAAAAAAATGGATTACAACTATATTATAAATCGCTGACTTGGTATAGTTTGTTGATGACCTCATGTAAAAAAGTTTTCATAATTGAAAACATGTACAATTTGTTTGATTGAATATTTAGATATGTTAGTCTGTACTATACACATTTTATACTTACTGGGAGTTACTAAATATTGTAATGATGAAAATAGTTTGAAAATGAAAAAAAAATAATAATTGTTAACTTTAATAACCACAAATCAAAAAAATGTTTGTTGTAGTTGAATATTCATATAACACCGTCATCACTTCCATTTATTTAAAATGTTTGAGCTGCTGAATAAACTAATATTATTACAAAAATTAAAACAAATCCATACACCTAAAAATAAAAAAGTATAAACAATTATTGTGAAAAAATATCTTTTAATGTATACTCAGCTTACTTCATTTTTTTAAAACTTACGAAACGCGTTATTATTAGAGTTAACAATCATAAACCATAAATTAATAACTATAAATAAGATAATTTACTAAATTACATTATACCGCCCTAATTATAGAAGCTTATGTATATAAATGAATGACAGTAAACCATTGTTTTACTTTTTTTTTTTTATTATTTACAATTGTATTATACATTTCAGTCATAAATTCACGACATGACAGCATCCATTTTATTAGAATCATCAGATTTGTCTTCTTTATCATCTAAAAAAAAAAAAACATTAAAACATTTATTAAGACAATATTAAGTGATATTAAAAACTTAAAATACAATTTTATCGATAATGTTATGAATAAATTATATGACTTTAGGAAAATTTGTTTTAAATGTGAATACAACACTGTCTATACATCATGTTATATAAACAAACGCAAGACCGTTTCATAAAACTATAAGAGAACATAACTTTATTAGAAACTCACAGAATCTACTTAAAATATATGTATATATATAAAAAAGATAGAATTAGAAGAATATAATTTGTCATACCGCTGTAAGTGACATTATATTATAAATTAATCATTATCTGCATGAATAATAAAATAAAATGTCAATACATTGGTAATATAAAAAACATTTTGTAAATTCAATACATCATGTATATTATACTGAACTGTAAATAATTAATAAACATATTATATAAAATCATTTTTTAAAAGAAAAAATTTAGCAATCGCTTATGAAGCGCCTACATTTTCAACGTCCAAACGAGATCTCGAATTGTAACGCCAGATAGTAAAAAACACCTTTGAAAATGTATTTTTGGCTAAAAACTAGAGTATGAATTTTTTTTTTAGTTGACAAAAACTGATGTATGCAATGAGAATTTAAAAATTGGCAATTAGCCACTGCATTATGATAGCACGTTTTTGTTTATGTTGAGAGATTCATATTAAAAATAATTACCTGTTATAATATTAAATTTTGGTTCATTGACTTCTATCCTATTCGAGTCCAAACATGCTTGTTTTCTAGCAGGTATGACAGTTTTATAAGATCTAAAACAAAAGTAATAATATTATATACATATTAAATACTATATTATTTATATTATACATTATATAAACCAGTTGCAATACCTATTATCTTTTCGGCCACCACCCCCTACACCAGGAGCCATGCTTTCATCTTCACTGTCGCTAAATTCATTATCAGGTGAAATTTTTTTATCTGTAATAGATTGAGGATTCCTTTCATCTGGGTTAACATTATCTTCATCGTCTGACTCATTGTGTACTCCGTCTTCGGGGATAGCTAATAACAAAAATAAATATAAAATAGTAAGTAGTTCATTTAAAAGTTTATATCACAAAACATTAACTATATAATTACAATTATAAGTATAATACTATTTACCTTGAACTTGAACTCCTGGGGCGTGAGGTAGCATTTGTAAGTTTTCAAAGAGACGGTTTTTAATTTTTTCCAAATACTTTGTAGTATTTCTATTTTTCATATTCGAAGGGCTGATATGAAGTTTAAAATCGGGCCCAAAATATTCATAATAGTCATTATTCGGCAATTCATTAGCAATTTCAGCTCCTAAGGCCACAGCTGTTTCATATGTCCAACATCGAGATACATTTCGAATAGTGTAACCACCTCCGCCGACCATAAGAAAGGGTAACCCATAACGTTTTACAAATTCAACACATTTGCCATGACCTAAAAATGTTCGTTTACAGTTTTTAAGTTTGAAGTTTATAAATTAATAATGTACACAACTCTCATACCTTTAACAGTTAGATTAAAGCATCCAAGCTTGTCTCCTGTAAGTGAATCCGCTCCACATTGTAATACAACTGCACTAGGTTGGAACGTCTCCATTACTTTAGTAATTATTGGTACGAATATTGATTCATAACTATCATCATCCATTCCATCTCTTAAGGGAATGTTAACTGCATAGTACTTTCCTTCTCCAGCACCAATATCCTAAAATAATAATACAAATTTAATATTGTTATCAAATAATTTATTTAACAGACAATATAAGAAAATTTAAAATCAAGTATATTATAGGTACTCTGTGTAATGAAATAAGCGATAGCTGATAAGAGACTTTAAAAGTAAAATAAACTTAACATTTTTTAATGCATGATAGAAAAAAAAAAATTAAGCAATATATTAGTTTGATACATGATCTATCAAATTATAAAACTATGATAATTATCATTAGAAAAGTATTGACGGGACCTTATAAAAACAAATTTATTTGAACGCTAATATTGCAACCATTAACAGAGATTAAACAAATTAAGATATTAAAAATTAAATTTCACTATTCATTGACTTACTCCGAGATCTCCAGTACCAGGAAAATATTTGCCATGTTTGTGGAATGAAACTGTCATAACTCTATCAGTTGTATAAAATGCTTCTTCGACACCATCACCGTGATGGACATCAATATCAATGTACAACACTCGTTGATGGTATTTAAGCAATTCTAATATACCAAGTACTATATCATTAACATAGCAAAAGCCACTGGCTTCAGATTTTTTTGCGTGATGAAGACCACCTCCCCAATTGATACAAATATCTGCAGATTGTTTATTTAATTTTACAGCTGCTGCTACTGAACCGCCCGCAGATAGCTGACAAAATTTGTACAAACCATCAAAAACTGGACAATCTTCATCAACATTGACTGTGGAAAAAAAATAATAATAACCATTTTAACAATTACATTTGATTTTAGTAAAAGTGACAATATACTTACATCTTTGCATTTGCATGTTATAATCGTTAATATTATCAGGACAAATACTTTTTAAAAACTGTATGTACTCATCACTATGAAATTTGGTCATTTCTTTTGCATTAATTTTATAAGGTCTCTAAAGTATTATAAACATTGATTTTATAAGTAATTTAAAAATATCATCAAGACTAAATATTATTTTGACTTACAGATATTTCCATTTTTTGGTATAAACCATAATTTAAAATCAAATTATGAGTCATTGAAATCCTATGTGGCTTCATAGGATGACCTTGTCCATAATAATAGTTTCCTATGTCACCTGTAAAAAATGTACAACGGTAAATTAATTACATTAAATAGCCGTTTGAAATTGATAGAAAAAGTTTCCTATCTATTAAAAGACAACACATAGACTTCTATAATAATTTAATTACTCAACTACCTTCAAACAGTAAGTAATTAAAAATGTGATATTTAGGGGAGATACACATTAATATTAGGTTGAATTTTTATACATCAACAACTCATAGTAAAAATTCACATATTTTTTTTTTTAATTAAAAATATAGGTACATTTATAAAAAAAATGATATCTTTTATCGGACATGGTATCTCATAGAGGTGTATTGTGTATTATATTTAAGTATCAAGTTAATAGGTTATACGAGAAATAAACTACACAACTATGTACTTAATTTATAATACTACAATGATCGTTATAATTTAATTCTGCATGTTAAGAATTAAAATTGTTGACAATATTGTATTATTTGGAATCACTTATTGTACTTTTTTCAAAATTACCTATACAAAATATTGACACCATTTTTTAATTGTATTAAAAATATAATCATTAGTAGGGCACTTTATATGGTTCAGTGATATAAATCGACTTTTCTAAAATTTAGTCTATGTTCAATAAATGTCTCAACCTCTGGGATAAATATGTGTAATTATTGGAATTCACAGATGTAATGATCAAGGTTAACACATCAAAAACGGGGAATAATTAAATTTGTTTAGTGACAACTGATATCAATAACTTTATGTCTGACATAGTATGAAACCATCAAATTTCTAAGAATATACTATATGCAGTTGATAATATTATTATTGAATTTAATTTAGTCTAAACTATCTGGAAGTACAGGCAGTACAAGGACGAATAGAAAAAAAAAAATAAAAACCCAGACTGCAGGCGTAACTGAGTTTTTCTTGACAATCAGAGCACACACACAACACATTTAACATCTATAAAAACGATACTCACTGTCGTAATAGTAACAGACGCGTTTCTTGAATGGTGTGATAGACATTGCGGCGTCCTAAGTCTGACTTGTACTTCTTAGAGTAATCGATATGTGTCCTTGTGTCGTACTGTAAACTAGACCCCTCAAAAAAGCACGACTAACCGTTGAAGAAAATACCGTGGGAAACGAACGAAAATAAAAATCACGGTATAAAATATGAGAAAAAGCCCAAAACGTCAGCGCCGTTGACGAAAAACGAGCGAGAACTGCAGACCGGTGAATAGTGATAAAATAAATTTAAAAAAACTTTCGGCGTCGACAGCAACCGGAAAAATATGTTCAGAGTCAATCGCGAACGGACAGTAAACAAACATACGCTATTGAGATAAACAATGCGGCGGCTGGCCCGATGAACAGGACCGGAGCCGTGCACAGACTAATATATTATAGATAAGGTACTCTCGTTATCGGGTGCAGCATTATCAACGATTGGTCGCCATCTTGTTGGTTGGCAAAATATTATAAATTTCGTATTATGCAGTTATGCACGAAGGCACATGTAAAGTGAAATGTGAATTATTTTGTAAAGTGAAACATTTTAGTTGGTTTTTATATACTAGTATATTATAGAAAATAGTTATTTAATAATAATTCTTTCTTCTATTAATTATGCCAGTGTATTGTGCGGCATACGGATGTGATTGGTACGCTTGGTCGCCATCATGTTGGTTGGCCAAATATTATAATTTATTATTATATTCATTTTTATTTTTTTTAAAACAAATAACTGTAATTCTGTTCTAAAAGTACTATATTATTGAAAATACATTTTAAAAAATGTTTAATGACAAAAAAATATTTTGTACTTAACTTTTAAGCCGGGGACTAATTGTCCGGGTATAAAATTATGACGGGGACCAATTGTCCGGGTATAAAACTATGACGGGGACCAATTGTCTGCATACGATATTTTTTCGCGGGGACCAATTGTCCTAGATGCATGCACGAAGGCACATGTAAAGTGAAATGTGAATTATTTTGTAAAGTGAAACATTTCAGTTGATTTTATATATTAGTATATTATAGGAAATAGTTATTTAATATTTATTCTTTTGTTTATTAATTATGTCAGTGTCTTGTGCGGCATATGGATGTGCCAATAGGTCAAAATATTCATTATTTTCGGAAAGTTCAATTTTATGTATTTAAAATTAAATAAACGGTTTGGTACCCATACTCATGATTTGTAATACATAATAAAATAATAAAAAATAACAACAGATACGGGTCGGAAAAGAAATTCCGCCGTACGAGTACGATGTATGCAGAGCCGTGCCGTGGGGGGGAGGGGCTAGGGGCATGGTTTAAAAGGTGCGCCGAAAAATTGAAATGCATAAATAATGATAAATAAAATAGGTGCCGGATATTTTTAATTTTGCCCTGGCCGCTAAATATTAACGGCAAGGCTCTGGACGTATGTATAAGATAAATTGAAAAATCTGAACGAAAAAGGCCATTAAAAAATAAAATGCATATAATAAAATCACTTGGGATGAAGTATATAGAAGTAATCATGATTTTGGGCTTCCTTCGTGAATGCCAAGAACATGATGTTTTCCACATACCAAAATAAAAATAAGCTGTATTAACTCCATCAATTTTTATTCCATAATCCTCATTCACGTAGTAATAACTGTACCAAGTTTATAAATTTATTTTTTGAATAAAAAACAATGTAGGGTTTCATTAAATAGGGATAAAATGTCATCCTAGAATAACTATTTTCAATATTATAGTCAAAAAAATGAAAACGTGCATTTTAGTTTTTTTTTTTTTTTTTTGTTTGTTGAATAACTGTAACTTAGAAATTTTGGACTAAGAAAGTTGGTTAACCTAATTAACGTTCAATTAAAATATAGACAAAAAATGATAAGAGTTTAAAATAGGTGGTTGCTGTGCACCTGTCTAATTAAGTTAAAAGAAAAATCTAATACCATAAAACGTATATTTTAATGTCATGATTGAAGTCTTATTCTACATTATTTCAACTAACAAGAGTAATCAGATTTATAATTTTAATTGTAAAAAAAATGTATGAAACAATACCTTCTACCTAAAACTATTTGTTAATCTACTCAAACCATAAGCGGATAGGCCTACCGGGAAACCGGGCATTTCCCGGTGGACCCCTCATTCGTATTTCGGTAATTGGGCATTTTTTAGACTTCTATTTTCATATGGGGGCCCCTTTTTAAAATTTCCCGGTACGCCAAAACTGGCCTATCCGCCTATGACTCAAACATACATTGTTATATTAACTCCCAGTGAAAATCAATGGATACAAAAATTGATTATTAAAACAAAATTTTTTTTTTTTTATCATGAGTTCATAACACTCATGATGTTCTTTTTTTAATAATTCATTTTTGCATTTTTCTTTATTATATTTGTCATCAATTGAACTGTTGTGTAAAATAACAAAAACAATTAAAATTACACGATAATAAGAATGAAAGTTAAATAAACGCATTATTTTAAGTACTAGCAGAAACACTTACACTATTTTAGGTGTGTTTATTTTATTTCTAATAAAACTGTCTAATTTCTCTTTAGTATATTTTATAAACGTTTTGCAATTGATGACAAACATAGCTTATTTAATAATGCACACGGGCTGCAAACATACGAGAAGTGTCGTCTTCTGGATGGCAACCAATATCTTTTCCATTAAACCAGTCTTCATAGTTTTCGGGTTGTAAACGTCTCACAACGGTTTCCATGTCAATTTTTACATTGTCCTTGCAGCAATGACAAAGTGTAGCTCTTTTCCGTATTCTACCCAACGGAGCGAGGCAGACTTAGACTTAGTCGTTTCAGCCATATTGAAACCATGGTTAAAGCCAGCATGGTATCCATACGGAAAAGTTATTATAACTTCTCTTTTCTCTTGTGTTATCTAAAACAGTTGAATAGAAACAATTAGAATAATATAACGAAATTTCGTATTCAAAATCTTCTACCTTGTCAAATGGAACATTACGTGTAACATTTGTGGATATTAAATAGACATTAATTTATGTATAAGATGTGCGGACATATTGAAAAATCTGAACGAAAAAGGCCATAAACTACTCCTTCAAAGCGCCGTACGAATTCCGGTGGTATTTTAGATTTTGAATGAAAATTTGATTTAAAAAAAATTATTGCTTTTTCAACTTTAAGTCAAATAAGATTTATATTTATAATTTTATGTTTAGGAAAAATTGATATATGTTTTTTTTATTTATTAATACATGCTTTATTTAAATCAATAATATTTTTAAGAGCTGGAATTTTAATTTTAAATATAAATAATGATTATTCAAAGGATTTAATTTTTGAATATTTTTTAATAATAAATTTGAATTTTTTTTTTTCACTTTTTATTCTATTCGTGTAATTTATTATTTGATAATAATAAATTTTTCTATATATAATTATATAATAATTATTAAATTTGTTATAATTTTTTTTGGTTCTTTTTTTATATGATTAATAATATAATGGTACATTTAAAGTTTTTAAATTTTTTTTATTTATTTTTTTTTTAAATTAATTCTTGGTTACATTAATTTTTTGTTTGTACAAAAAGGCAAAATTTTGATTTAATTTTAATTTTTTTTTTTTTATGGTAAGCTGCCTTTGCATATTTTTTAAACTTTTGTTTTTTTATATGATTATTTTATATATAATAATATATGATATCTATATTGAAAATATAATGTTTTATTTTAAACTAATAAATATTTAAACACTAAACATTTATAATACTTTAAAAGATTAAGTTAGCAGCTTCTTTTTTAAATATCTTTTGAATTTTAATTTTTTTCAATAATATTTTTATTAACAGTAATAAACCTCTATTTTGGTTTCAATTAAAAATAAGGAATAAAAAATTCTATTATTAAGTCGAAATTAAAATGTAAATTAATACTTCTTATTCAAGATCAATTATAAAATAAATTTTAAAAGCAAATTAAATGTTATAAATTTTAACTATTATCCTTTAAATTTTTCAATTTTTTTATCCAAATTTTCATTCATAAAAAATAGTGATAATTATAAATATAATAAAAATAATAAACATTAAATTAAAATAAATTATGTTTGAAATTTTAAAGTTTAAAATTTAATGAAAATGGGATTCATGATTTATTAAATGGATCGTTACCACAATCAAAAAGTGTTGATTTATTATGGTTCAAATTTGTTTTTGCATTAATTATTATTATTGAAATTAGATTCAATGTAATTATTTTATTTAAATTTTAAACTTTTTGATTGGAAATCAAATATAGTAAGTTATATTAATAAAATTAATTATTTCATCAATTAAAAGTTATATAAAGAAATAGTCAAATAATATCAATAAAATGCTCCTAAAATTGATGAAATTCCTGCTAAATGTAAAGAAAAAATAGTTAAATCAACTGAAATATTAGTGTGAGCAATATTATTAGATATTGGAGGATAAATTGTTCCTGTTCCTAGTCCATTATTAATTATGAATCTACAAATTATTATTATTAATGAGGGTAACCCTTTTTCAGGCATTTTATTTTTTTAATTATTTCTATTTATCTGAAAAGGTTGGGGGGGGGGTCAATACCCCTCAAAAAAAAAGAAGGAAAAAGGGTTCATAGAGGATTTATTAATATACATAGTACATAATAGAAATATACATCTATATAGCTTATATATTTAGTATATATAAATTTATATAAATATCATATACTTTTTTAAATAATTAATTTAAGGGTTAATATTTAAAAATATGAAAAGAAAATTTGGGTTGAAATTTAGATTATAAATTAAAGAAAAAACGATATTAAACATTATTAAATTAAAGAATTTTAATTGAAATAATTAATTTTAGTATATTAATTTTTAAATCTGCGTGAAAAATGTATATAAAAACTTTAATTAAAAAAATGTTTAAAAAATAGTATACAATATTATTAAGTTAAAGACTTTTAATTAAAATAATCCATTTAAGTAATTATATTTTAAATTACTAAAAGATTATAAATTTAAAAATTTTGAATATTATAAAACCGTATTATATTATTTTATTAATAATTATAATTTATTTTGTTAAAAGATTTTATTTAATTAAAAAAATACATGACATTTTTTGATTGTTAATAATTTCATAGAGGATTTTAATTATTCTCAGTGTTAAGTATTAAATATTAAAGAAATTTAGATTTAATTAATAATTTAAGTATAGACTAAATATGTGCCAGCAGTTAGGGTTACACATAATATACAAGCAAACTAGTTTGGTTATTAGTATTAAATAAAGTCTATAAGTTAATTTTTTTTTTCTAAAGTAAAATTTAATTGAATAATATTATTATTATTATTATTTTATTCTATTTAATTTTATTTAAAACTAGGATTAGATACCCTAAAATAAAAATTTAAATTAATTTACTAAAAAATTAATAGTTGTTCTTTAAATTTAAATAATTTGGCGGTATTTTAGTCTTATTAGAGGAATCTGTTTATTAATTGATAATACACATGTTTAAAAATGTATTTTCTTTATTTAGTTAGTATTTAGTACTATTTTAGGTGTGTTTATTTCATTGCTAATAAAACTGTCTAATTTCTTTTTAGTATATTTTATAAGCGTTTTGCAATTGATGACAAGCATTCTGGTTTTCTTTTAAGTCTATCTGCAAGGTCATTTATTCTATTTTCATATCTCAAAGAGTAGAAACGCTATTCATATTTGTCTTTCTCGTTTTTTCTATGGAAACTACCATATAAAATAAATAATTTATTTAATAATGCACACGGGCTGCAAACATACGAGAAGTGTCGTCTTCTGGATGGCAACCAATATCTTTTCCATTAAACCAGTCTTCATAGTTTTCGGGTTGTAAACGTCTCACAACGGTTTCCATGTCAATTTTTACATTGTCCTTGCAGCAATGACAAAGTGTAGCTCTTTTCCGTATTCTACCCAACGGAGCGAGGCAGACTTAGACTTAGTCGTTTCAGCCATATTGAAAAGTTTATTATAACTTCTCTTTTCTCTTGTGTTATCTAAAACAGTTGAATAGAAACAATTAGAATAATATAACGAAATTTCGTATTCAGAATCTTCTACCTTGTCAAATGGAACATTACGCGAGTAACATTTGTGGATATTAAATAGACATTAATTTATGTATAGGATGTGCGGACATATTGAAAAATCTGAACGAAAAAGGCCATTAACTACTCCTATAAAATACATATAATAAAATCACTTCGGATGAAGTATACAGAAGTTACCATGACGACTTTGGGCTTCCCTTGTGAATGCCAAGAAAATGATGTTTTTCACATTCCAAATATAAAATAAGCTATAATAACCCAATCAATTTTTATCCATAATCCTCATTCACATAGTTCAAAACTGTACCAAGTTTTTTAATATATTTTTTGAAAAAAAAAATCATACAGTGTAGGGTTTTTAATAAATAGTACCAATTTGAAATGTCATGTTTTTAGTCTAAAACTTTTAGCATGATAAAAAACATTATTTCAATGATGTTTAATTCTAATATTACAATATTATAGTGTATAATCAAGATAGTTTATTCCTAATCAGTATTTAAATAGATACCCGATAGATGTGTTAACTGTTATGTAAATAAATGATACATTACTGATGCATGTTTTAAAAATTGTCCAGCTCTACTACAGTTACTAAGTCATGTATAAACAATTTTCATATCTCACAAGTCTTATGTAAACTTTATTTGACATGATAAGAAACAAGCTCTCCAAAATAATGTTTGCACTAGTATTCGCAGTTAATACCATTTTAAAATTGTTTATGGTTGAAATGTTCCCATCTAAACTTTACAAACTTTAGGTATATATTGTTTTTCTCATTTAAGATTGCAGTAGTAAAACACAACTGTGGAAAAAAATACGAAAATTTGATAGAAGTATAAAAGCGTTAGGGACCGATTGAACTGGACAAATAGAAGGATAACATAACTAATATCTGATTAAACTTTGTTATTATATATCCAGTAAATTTAAATTTGACGCATTACATTAGAAAAATAATACCAACTAATAAATTGAAATCCATTCAATAACACAGAATAGTTAAAAATAAAATAATAAATATTATTTATTTTGTCTTATACAAAAAAAATATATATATTTACAGTTATTAAATAGTACAAAAAAAAAATACATAATTAGGATTGAAAATTATCATCTTATATTGGATTTTAATAATTAATAATACTAATAAGATGTAAGCCTATTATAATTTGATAAAAAAAAAAAAATGGATTACAACTATATTATAAATCGCTGACTTGGTATAATTTGTTGATGACCTCATGTAAAAAAGTTTTCATAATTGAAAACATGTACAATTTGTTTGATTGAATATTTAGATATGTTAGTCTGTACTCTACACATTTTATACTTACTGGGAGTTACTAAATATTGTAATGATGAAAATAGTTTGAAAATGAAAAAAAATATAATTGTTAACTTTAATAACCACAAATCAAAAAAATGTTTGTTGTAGTTGAATATTCATATAAACACCGTCATCACTTCCATTTATTTAAAATGTTTGAGCTGCTGAATAAACTAATATTATTACAAAAATTAAAACAAATCCATACACCTAAAATA